>NC_141082.1:19947098-20164598 GCF_041138505.1 Cibotium barometz | reverse complement strand
TCTCCCAACACACATTTCCAACAGCCTCATCAATGCATGTGGGCTCAACAACCTGCACAACCTTTGCCATATATGCATAGTGATGTGCCACATAACCATTATAAGTAAACCTCTGCACAAGGTTCTTCACTCTCCCAGATCTTCGCAGCTTTTCATTCATGGCTTCCATAGCCTTCTTTACACCAGGTGTTCTCATAGCTGGGATCCCAAGCTCCTCATCAAGGCTCATATCTAAGCCACTAGACTCTCCATCAACATGAGAATGCCCTGCAGAAATGTCAGGCATACCAAGGGGCTCAACCACTTTCTCTTTTCCTGCACAACCTGCACAACCTTTGCCATATATGCATAGTGATGTGGGCTCAACAACCTGCACAACCTGCACAACCTTTGCCATATATGCATAGTGATGTGCCACATAACCATCATAAGTAAACCTCTGCACAGGGTTCTTCACTCTCCCAGATCTTCGCAGCTTTTCATTCATGGCTTCCATAGCCTTCTTTACACCAGGTGTTCTCATAGCTGGGATCCCAAGCTCCTCATCAAGGCTCATATCTGAGCCACTAGACTCTCCATCAACATGAGAATGCCCTGTAGAAATGTCAGGCATACCAAGGGGCTCAACCACTTTCTCTTTTCCTTTACGTGATGTACTAATCACATTTGTAGGACTGGTATTATGACGCAGCCTGCCACTCCATGGTCTATCAATAGACCCACTAGATCAGGACTCTCCTGGTCCACTCAAAGACTGTGATTGCTGACCTGCATTCTGTGCAACCACACTTCCACTCACATCAGCCCCAACAGCTTCTTTTTCAGCAGCATACCAGCTGCTCATCTCATCAAAGACAACATCCCTTCTTACCCTCAACTCACGTGTAGCAGGATTATAACACCTGTATCCCTTTTGCTCAAGGGAATATCCAATAAACACACATTTTTCAGCTTTCGGATCCAGCTTAGTTCTCAGCTCATCTGGCACATGCACATATGCAATGCATCCAAAGACTTTCAGATGAGACAAATCTGGTTTTCTGCCAGTAAACCTCTCCTCTGGAGTTACATCATGTATGGCTGTAGTTGGAGTCCTGTTCATGATGTATACTGCTGTAGAAACAGCCTCAGCCCAATAGCTATGCGGCATATTCTTCTCTTCCATCAATGCTTGCGCAATCTCAGCAATGTGCCTGTTTTTCCGCTTAGCAACTCCATTTTGCTGCGGAGTGTATCTGCATGTAAACCGTCTCCGAATACCATTCTTCTTCAGAAATTCAGAGAACTCATTGGAGAAGTACTCTCCCCCTCCATCTGACCTTAGGCACTTTACATATTTCCCTGTTTGCTTTTCAAACAAAACTCTGAAATTCTGAAAGTGAGTGAACACCTCACTCTTCTCCTTCATGAAATATACCCACACTTTCCTTGTGTGGTCATCAATGAAAGTCACATAATACCTGTAGCCTCCCATAGATATGGTCTTCGTAGGACCCCATACATCTGAATGCATAACATCTAGTGCATTTCTGCTCACATATCTGTTACGTGGAAACACATGCTTTGTTTGCTTTCCAAATTGGCATGCTTCACATATTTTCTGCATACCTTCCACTTTAAATTTTGGCAGCCCTGTCACAATTCCTTTTGTCTGCATAGACTTCAATCTCTGCACATTTACATGTCCAATCCTTTTATGCCAAATGTCTGTGTCTGCAACAATTCCTGAACCATTTGCAAACATCGCAGCACTCATTTCAGGCATGTCTACATTCAACGTAAACATTCTGCCCACTCTGTTGCCTTTTGCAACCAACCTGCACTTGTCTTTGAAGTCTTCGACATAACAACCATCAGGGTTAAACCGAACCTGCAAACCCTGCTCAATCATCTGGCCAACTGAAACCAGATTCTTTGTTATGTTCGGTACATGAAGTACATCTGCAAGGTACTTCACTTTGCCATCTTGCATAGACAATGGCACATCTCCAACATGGGCAATTGGATGAGCAGTGTCATCCCCTGTTTCCACAAAACCTGGTCTTTCCGGGTTTTTCATCTCCTTGAACCACTCCCCATGACTCGTCATGTGGTTCGAAGCGCCTGAATCCACATACCATACATTATCTTTTTGTGCTGCATCAACATTTTCAGACATGGCATTCACGACATGCTGCATAACAAACAACCTTTCATTATCCTCATTATTTCTGCTTGAGGATGCATAGTTGTTTTGCTGCACTTTCCCATTTTGCATGTCAACCTGCTTCTTATAACATTCTGCCTGCACATGTCCAGGCTTACCACAATAATAGCATTCACGTGCATCATTATATTATCTTTGCCAATTTCCATGGCCTCTTTGACTCCCCCTGCCTCTGAATTTGCCTCTTCCACCTGCATGTTGTTGTTGTTGTTGATTCTGGGACTGTTGTTGTTGCTGCTGCTGCTGCTGCTGGCCATAATTCTGATTACCTGTTCGGCCACCTCCTTGACTGCGTCCATGGCCTCCTCTACCTCGTCCTCTTCCTGAACTCGTGTAGAAGGCCTGTAGCTCTGAATTGTTTTTGCTTTGTGAAGGCTGTTGGTCTTCACCCAAGCTCTTCTCTTCGATAATCAGCATAGACACCAAATCTGTAAAGTTGGGAATGTTTTCCCGAGTCTGAATGGACGTCTTGAACGCCTTGTATTGTGGCCCGAGACCACGTAGACAGACTTCCACCTTGTCATCATCATCTACTGACACACCAATAGATGCAAGGGATTCCACAATACCCTTTATCTTCAGCGTATAGTCATTCACAGACATGCTCTTTTTCTCCACAGTATGAAGTTCATTCTTCAACTGTATCTTACAGGCCTTGGTATTTATTTCACAGAGCTTTACCAAGGTGTCCCACGCCTCCTTGGGGGACTTGGCATCCTGAATGTGCCCAATCATGGTGTCCTGTATACTAATGGATAGCCAATACATTACCTTCCTGGCTATCATGGTGTCCTGTATACTAATGGATAGCCAATACATTACCTTCCTGGCTCCTTGGTTCCAGTCTTTAAACTCTTTCACATCTGCAGCAGTCAGATTTATATCCGGTATCTCCGGTGCCTCTTCATGCTCACCTTCTATGTAGTCCCAATAGCCTTTTCCCATCAGGAAATTCGTCAACCTGAACCTCCAAGCATGGAAGTTATTCTTATCCAGCTTCTTAGCCACAATCTGTGTTATGCCATCATTAGACATCTTGCCAAACACACAATTTTACCAGAAACTGCACTCTGGTTTTTCCTGCACAAATGCTGTATTTTCTGCAGCGGTACTGTAGTACTCTCAAATGTCACAACCAGTGACTTCAATGTGCATACCTACACCCAATGGCAACTGTAGACCTCTTTGCAGCACCCACAGTGTCTGCACAGTCAATCTGTCTTCCTACAGTTCTTAATACAGAGTTCTGTAGAGAATCGATGACTTACCCGCAGTGCTCGAAATCGCCTGCTTTCTGAAGAATGGAGGTCCAGACGCGTCCGAAACGCGTTTTCGGCCCAGAAAATGTAGTCCAATAGGACAGTATAGTTGCCCTTTAGCTTTACTCCCGTGAAGAAAGCTCCTCAATCAGAGATCGTTGCCGGTGCCTCCCGTAGAGCTCCCGACAAGGGTGTAGTCACCAACACAAATAGGGAAGAGTAGTTGAAGCTCTTACCCTCGTACCGCTTCCTGTGGTTCTCTTGCTTGCAGCTCAGCCCTTAGCACGAACCAGGCTCTGATACCATGAAAAGATGCAGGGGGGAAGAGAGCTTGAGCTCTTGCAAGCACACACACACACACTCACAAAACCCTAATAGAGAACACACAAGGTGAGAGGCTGAAAATCTTCTTCTTCTCTACTCAACACTCAACACACCATATACAAGAATAAGAGTACACATAATATGAAAGGTACTCAACCAATACATACACGGGTTCTCTATAGTGTGAACCTGACTAAATGAGCTGGCGCTATAACTATGCCAGTCTCTAGAATGGCTGTCACACAGCTTGTCATCCCACTGGCCGCATATCACCCAAGATCTCACCAACCATGCCAGTGGTGTAAGTGTGGGGCCTATCCCCCAGGCGGGTCATCAGTGGCCACCGCTTCACTAGACGAGCTCGATATCTCAACACTCCCCCTCGAGCTCAACTCCATCTCATGTACACCAAGCGAGGCCCTGAATCTGCGAAGCTTCTCTATACCCAATGCTTTGGTGAAGATGTCAGCTACCTGATCCTCTGTGCTGACATAAACAAGGTCAAGGTCTCCTGCCAAGACCTTCTCTCTGACGAAATGGTAGTGAACCTCTATGTGCTTCGTACGAGCATGAAAGACTGGGTTCCTGGCCAACTGTATACTGCTAATGTTGTCACAGAAAATGACAACTTGTCTATCCACTGATAGACCCAAATCTGCAAGTAGCTTTCTCAACCAAGCTACCTCACATGCTGCCATAGCAGCTCCTCTGTACTCGGCCTTTGTACTGGATAGAGCAACCGTAGGCTGCTTCTTACTGCTCCAAGTCACAGCAGCACTCCCCAAAGAAAACATGAATCCACTAGTAGATCTTCTATCTGAGATACTACCAGCCCAATTAGCATCTGTGTACCCATGTACACATATCTCTGTCCCAGTCTCATAGAATAGTCCACAATGCAAAGTAGACCTCACATACCTCAGTATGCGTCTCACTACATCCAAATGCAGTTTTCGTGGAACCTGCATAAACTGACTCACCAACCCAACAGCATAGCTCAAATCTAGTCTGGTGATCGTCATGTAGATCAAACTTCCTACTATGCGCCTATACATAGTAGGATCCTCCAAGATCTCTCCTGAATCTGCACTCAACCTGCCATTCTGATCCAATGGCATAGAAATAGGCTTACAGCCTGTCATACCATACTTGGACAACATGTCCAAGCCATACTGTCTCTGCAGTAATCCAATACCATGTGGTGACCTAATCACCTCAATGCCCAAGAAATATCTGAGCTCCCCCAGATCCTTCATCTCAAACTTCTGTCTTAGCAAGATCTTTACATCAAAGATCTCTGCATCATGGTCCCCCGTAATGATCAAGTCATCTACATAGATGACAACAAGCACAACCCCTCTATCACCATATCTCACATACAGCGAGAAATCTGCATTGGCTACATGAAAGCCAATAGTGATAAGATATTCAGAAATCTTGTCAGACCATGCTCTTGGTGCTTGCTTTAAGCCATACAAGGCTTTCTTCAACCTGCAAATATGCTCGGGGTGACCCACATCCTCATAACCAGGTGGCTGCAACATATACACCTCTTCTTGCAAATCCCCATGCAAGAATGCATTCTTTACATCCATCTGATGTAAAGACCATTGCTTTGACGCAGCCACTGCTATCACAACTCTCACCGTTGCCATCTTGGCAACTGGGCTGAAAGTTTCCTCATAATCAATGCCATATGTGTGCGCATATCCTTTGGCTACCAATCTAGCCTTGTACCTGTTTATGCTTCCATCACTGTTATGTTTAACTTTGTACACCCACTTGCATCCAATGGCTTTCTTGCCTTCAGGCAATTGCACTAAATCCCAGGTTTCATTTTCATATAGTGCATCCATCTCCTCATCCATAGCTTTCTCCCAACACACATTTCCAACAGCCTCATCAATGCATGTGGGCTCAACAACCTGCACAACCTTTGCCATATATGCATAGTGATGTGCCACATAACCATTATAAGTAAACCTCTGCACAAGGTTCTTCACTCTCCCAGATCTTCGCAGCTTTTCATTCATGGCTTCCATAGCCTTCTTTACACCAGGTGTTCTCATAGCTGGGATCCCAAGCTCCTCATCAAGGCTCATATCTAAGCCACTAGACTCTCCATCAACATGAGAATGCCCTGCAGAAATGTCAGGCATACCAAGGGGCTCAACCACTTTCTCTTTTCCTGCACAACCTGCACAACCTTTGCCATATATGCATAGTGATGTGGGCTCAACAACCTGCACAACCTGCACAACCTTTGCCATATATGCATAGTGATGTGCCACATAACCATCATAAGTAAACCTCTGCACAGGGTTCTTCACTCTCCCAGATCTTCGCAGCTTTTCATTCATGGCTTCCATAGCCTTCTTTACACCAGGTGTTCTCATAGCTGGGATCCCAAGCTCCTCATCAAGGCTCATATCTGAGCCACTAGACTCTCCATCAACATGAGAATGCCCTGTAGAAATGTCAGGCATACCAAGGGGCTCAACCACTTTCTCTTTTCCTTTACGTGATGTACTAATCACATTTGTAGGACTGGTATTATGACGCAGCCTGCCACTCCATGGTCTATCAATAGACCCACTAGATCAGGACTCTCCTGGTTCACTCAAAGATTGTGATTGCTGACCTGCATTCTGTGCAACCACACTTCCACTCACATCAGCCCCAACAGCTTCTTTTTCAGCAGCATACCAGCTGCTCATCTCATCAAAGACAACATCCCTTCTTACCCTCAACTCACGTGTAGCAGGATTATAACACCTGTATCCCTTTTGCTCAAGGGAATATCCAATAAACACACATTTTTCAGCTTTCGGATCCAGCTTAGTTCTCAGCTCATCTAGCACATGCACATATGCAATGCATCCAAAGACTTTCAGATGAGACAAATCTGGTTTTCTGCCAGTAAACCTCTCCTCTGGAGTTACATCATGTATGGCTGCAGTTGGAGTCCTGTTCATGATGTATACTGCTGTAGAAACAGCCTCAGCCCAATAGCTATGCGGCATATTCTTCTCTTCCATCAATGCTCGCGCAATCTCAGCAATGTGCCTGTTTTTCCGCTTAGCAACTCCATTTTGCTGCGGAGTGTATCTGCATGTAAACTGTCTCCGAATACCATTCTTCTTCAGAAATTCAGAGAACTCATTGGAGAAGTACTCTCCCCCTCCATCTGACCTTAGGCACAAAAATTCTGAAAGTGAGTGAACACCTCACTCTTCTCCTTCATGAAATATACCCACACTTTCCTTGTGTGGTCATCAATGAAAGTCACATAATACCTGTAGCCTCCCATAGATATGGTCTTCGTAGGACCCCATACATCTGAATGCATAACATCTAGTGCATTTCTGCTCACATATCTGTTACGTGGAAACACATGCTTTGTTTGCTTTCCAAATTGGCATGCTTCACATATTTTCTGCATACCTTCCACTTTAAATTTTGGCAGCCCTGTCACAATTCCTTTTGTCTGCATAGACTTCAATCTCTGCACATTTACATGTCCAATCCTTTTATACCAAATGTCTGTGTCTGCAACAATTCCTGAACCATTTGCAAACATCGCAGCACTCATTTCAGGCATGTCTACATTCAACGTAAACATTCTGCCCACTCTGTTGCCTTTTGCAACCAACCTGCACTTGTCTTTGAAGTCTTCGACATAACAACCATCAGGGTTAAACCGAACCTGCAAACCCTGCTCAATCATCTGGCCAACTGAAACCAGATTCTTTGTTATGTTCGGTACATGAAGTACATCTGCAAGGTACTTCACTTTGCCATCTTGCATAGACAATGGCACATCTCCAACATGGGCAATTGGATGAGCAGTGTCATCCCCTATTTCCACAAAACCTGGTCTTTCCGGGTTTTTCATCTCCTTGAACCACTCCCCATGACTCGTCATGTGGTTCGAAGTGCCTGAATCCACATACCATACATTATCTTTTTGTGCTGCATCAACATTTTCAGACATGGCATTCACGACATGCTGCATAACAAACAACCTTTCATTATCCTCATTATTTCTTCTTGAGGATGCATAGTTGTTTTGCTGCACTTTCCCATTTTGCATGTCAGCCTGCTTCTTATAACATTCTGCCTGCACATGTCCAGGCTTACCACAATAATAGCATTCACGTGCATCATTATATTGTCTTTGCCAATTTCCATGGCCTCTTTGACTCCCCCTGCCTCTGAATTTGCCTCTTCCACCTGCATGTTGTTGTTGTTGTTGATTCTGGGACTGTTGTTGTTGCTGCTGCTGCTGCTGGCCATAATTCTGATTACCTGTTCGGCCACCTCCTTGACTGCGTCCACGGCCTCCTCTACCTCGTCCTCTTCCTGAACTCGTGTAGAAGGCCTGTTGCTCTGAACTGTTTTTGCTTTGTGAAGGCTGTTGGTCTTCACCCAAGCTCCTCTCTTCGATAATCAGCATAGACACCAAATCTGTAAAGTTGGGAATGTTTTCCCGAGTCTGAATGGACGTCTTGAACGCCTTGTATTGTGGCCCGAGACCACGTAGACAGACTTCCACCTTGTCATCATCATCTACTGACACACCAATAGATGCAAGGGATTCCACAATACCCTTTATCTTCAGCGCATAGTCATTCACAGACATGCTCTTTTTCTCCACAGTATGAAGTTCATTCTTCAACTGTATCTTACAGGCCTTGGTATTTATTTCATAGAGCTTTACCAAGGTGTCCCACGCCTCCTTGGGGGACTTGGCATCCTGAATGTGCCCAATCATGGTGTCCTGTATACTAATGGATAGCCAATACATTACCTTCTTGGCTCCTTGGTTCCAGTCTTTAAACTCTTTCACATCTGCAGCAGTCAGATTTATATCCGGTATCTCCGGTGCCTCTTCATGCTCACCTTCTATGTAGTCCCAATAGCCTTTTCCCATCAGGAAATTCGTCAACTTGAACCTCCAAGCATGGAAGTTATTCTTATCCAGCTTCTTAGCCACAATCTGTGTTATGCCATCATTAGACATCTTGCCAAACACACAATTTTACCAGAAACTGCACTCTGGTTTTTCCTGCACAAATGCTGTATTTTCTGCAGCGGTACTGTAGTACTCTCAAATGTCACAACCAGTGACTTCAATGTGCATACATACACCCAATGGCAACTGTAGACCTCTTTGCAGCACCCACAGTGTCTGCACAGTCAATCTGTCTTCCTACAGTTCTTAATACAGAGTTCTGCAGAGAATCGATGACTTACCCGCAGTGCTCGAAATCGCCTGCTTTCTGAAGAATGGAGGTCCAGACGCGTCCGAAACGCGTTTTCGGCCCAGAAAATGTAGTCCAATAGGACAGTATAGTTGCCCTTTAGCTTTACTCCCGTGAAGAAAGCTCCTCAATCAGAGATCATTGCCGGTGCCTCCCGTAGAGCTCCCGACAAGGGTGTAGTCACCAACACAAATAGGGAAGAGTAGTTGAAGCTCTTACCCTCGTACCGCTTCCTGTGGTTCTCTTGCTTGCAGCTCAGCCCTTAGCACGAACCAGGCTCTGATACCATGAAAAGATGCAGGGGGGAAGAGAGCTTGAGATCTTGCAAGCACACACACACACACACTCACAAAACCCTAATAGAGAACACACAAGGTGAGAGGCTGAAAATCTTCTTCTTCTCTACTCAACACTCAACACACCATATACAAGAATAAGAGTACACATAATATGAAAGGTACTCAACCAATACATACACGGGTTCTCTATAGTGTGAACCTGACTAAATGAGTTGGCGCTATAACTATGCCAGTCTCTAGAATGGCTGTCACACAGCTTGTCATCCCACTGGCCGCATATCACCCAAGATCTCACCAACCATGCCAGTGGTGTAAGTGTGGGGCCTATCCCCCAGGCGGGTCATCAGTGGCCACCGCCTCACTAGACGAGCTCGATATCTCAACAGGTCTTTCCATAGGAGGCTATTGGTTTTGAAGTTTTAGGGGGAGATGATGTGGCTTAGCACTCCTCGTTGAAGAGGATTTCAATTATATGGATGACGAGTTCATCGATGAATGTGTTGATACTCCAACTAAGAAGAGGAGATACTACATGGTGATAAAGAGGTAGCCCAAAGTGTTAGTCATAATAGGAAATTCAAAGAGAACAATGCTAGATGTTGCTTCCATGTGTCAATTGATTAAAATGTTGCCAAGTTTATAACCCTCATGTAGTGATAGAATTGTGCAAAACTTTTTGAGGGCATTGCTTGCAATCTCGCACTGTTTATGTGTATGATTTCATGGAAATGGCATGCCGTGTGGATGGAGTGGGGATAAGATAGTATAGCTTTACATTCAATGGTGTGGAAGTATGTTCAAGGGCATGGTATGAGACGCACGGTATTCCAACTATAACATTTGATATGTATAGGGGCCATTTTGAGAATGGTATACGAAGGTTAATGCACGAAAACAAGGGGATTATAAGAAATGCATTGGATCAAAATGAACTAAGAAGGGAAATAATTTGAGAGAATTTATACAATTTTTTTTTAGCAGATGCCTCATAGGAGCATGACAATAATAGATGGTTCAAGTAGGTGGACATTTTGAATGAGGTTAATATGATATTAAGGAATCTTAATAAAAAAAAGAAATATTAACATTAAAACTGCAAGCATGTTAGCCTTGCCAAAACAAGTGAGTTTTCATAGTGCACTATATGCAGAAGCATAAAGGGGAGCCACAAAGTGCCAAGATGAGAGATGCATCAAAGAAAATCCCACATGTTGTAACAACTTAGCTGTAGGAATCTCTACTATGCTTGAAGACTTACTTCACAATTAAATCCTAATAAGTACTTATGCATTATGCATAATACATGATAAGCATTAGGAGAAATATGGACTCTCCATTTTGCCCCTTCAAGAGTGAATAAAAAAAGATTGGCCTGACCAATGAGAGAGCTGGGATTCTAGATCCATGTAACATGGATCTTTTTGTCATACCTTTGCCTAAATCTCTTAAGATGATAAAATAATAGAGCCCATAACTCAAAAAAATAGAGAAATGTCAGATTCCATATCTTTCATGTCAGATGTACATGGAAGTTTGAAAACTGATTTTTTATTTTTTTCCATTTTTAATGTTTAAATTTTTACTTTCCCTCCTTTTGCATTTCATTACCTTTTCATTTTTCCCCTTTTTTTTTTGGCGGAATTCAATTTCGCCATATCTTCTATAACTCTGGTTCTTTCTTCACGAAAATCTATAGTTATGTTGTTCTACACCATAGCTCTCTTCTCCTAAAATTTCATCTCATTTGGACAAGACTTTTGTGAGTTATGCCCGTTTTCTCACATGAACTTTCTCTTCTCTACACCACAGATAGCTATCTTAATGTGAAGCGGCTTTAAATTCTTGTGAGTAATTATCATATGTTTAGGGTTTGTCTATGTTTTATCTAGATGTGCATTAGGAACTCAATGGAGTCTTTTTGGGTCCTTTAATTTGCCATTGCCTAATGGAGGTGATTAAGAAATAGACAAATAGGGAGATTACATGTGGACTGAAACCAATGGTTTGTAAGAGCCTAGAAGGTAGTGGTCAAACTTAGAATAATAGGCTAAATAGGCTCTTATTTAATTTTTAAAATCACCTAAAACTCAAAAAATTTATACGTATATGAATTTTTCTTTTTTATAAAAAAGAATAGCTGCAGCCTGCAGCCATCATTAAGTAAGGTCTCTAAAGTGATAAAGGCCCAAAAACGAGCTCCCATCATTATCTTGCATTCAATGCACATTCCCCTTCACTTTCCACTATCCCTCTCTCCCATGTTCCCTCCAAAACGCTCTCTCTTCCCCCTTTCTCATAGCAGGGCGTTTTTTTTCACTCTCTAGACTACTTCTTTTAGCTATCTACCTCTTGATCTACCTCTCTCTTCACTCAGAAACCTAGATCTATAGCTATGGAAGCTTGATCTGCAACCTCCTCTCAGAAGCTATGGAAGTTTGATCCTCACTTACATTTCCTTACTTCATCCTTCTACCTTGTCCAACCTCCTTTTACAGAGTGTAACAGCAGAGCTTAGCTATGGAAGCTTGATCTGCAACCTCCTCTCAGAAGCTATGGAAGTTTGATCCTCACTTACATTTCCTTACTTCATCCTTCTACCTTGTCCAACCTCCTTTTACAGAGTGTAACAGCAGAGCCAAGCTATGGAAGCTTGAGTTGCAAATGCTTTGGCTCTCATAATCTTACTCATTGTCTCCTCTCACCCCCTCTAATATCCTCTTTCAAAGTGCAGTAATAGCACAGCCAAGCCCTTGGAACTTGCTCTACAACTCCTTCTCTTTTGTACAACTCCCTAGTCTAAGTTTTTCCCTCACCATTCTATTTTCCTTTGCCATCAAGGTTTATAATCTCCCTAATATATACATCTGATGTCTTCTTCTAAAGCTCAAAGGCCTCCGATCAGTATTCAATCTCTCTCTTGTAGCAGTGGTCAAGATGAGGATGGACATTGGAACATCAAACAGTACGAGAAGTGGAATTGGATTACGATGCAGCCTAGTACAAGAGGAACCCACAAGGTATCAAAGCGATACGTTGATATACAAAGTCACCATTGGAAAGGGCGGATATTGGAGCTCAAACAAGATCGTGATGGAAAAAAGCTAGCCAAGGTCCAACATGTTTACAAGGCAACAGAGCTGCCACCAGCAGACCATGACCAACGTCAACGATTTCCTGCAAATTGTAAGTCATTTCACCACTTTATATTCTTGTTTTTAAATCAATTGTGTGCTAATAATGGTATACTGAGCACTGCTTTGATTGTTCTTGGGTTCCTCTGCGTAGATATTTTTCCCTCAAACTATAGTGAGCACTGCTTTGATTGTTCTTGGGTTCCTCTGCGTAGATATTTTTCCCTCAAACTATAGTGAGTGGGAGCCTATGGAGGCAATTTCAGGAACCTTTGAAGCATACCATGTGGAGCTTGGTAGTTTAATCTTTGGAGGGTGTCCAGCTGCACAACTTCTTGCATGAAACATCTTCTTCTATGAGGATACATATGTGGTTCCCACGACAGCAAATGGTACTAGAAAATTAGTTCCAGAACCTACACCAACTCTCACATCTATTGAATGGCCAATTCCAGACAATGCTTCAGTGCCATGGCTTGTTTGTAGATCGAAAGCAAGGTGCAAAATGCTATGAAGTGCACATATGGATCTCACAAAGCAACCATAACCTGCTTCATACCTCTACACCTCTTTGTGTACCTGTTCCGTACAAGTGACACACATCGCACCCCAACTTTATGGATTGCAAAGGGGGAGAGAGCTTTGACTTGTTTCTTATCACCTGCATGGGATAAAAAAGTTGTTCAACACAATGGAGACACCATCAGATGCGGAGTAATAGTTGAGAAGGTTGTGATGCGCTACCATATTGCCAAGCAACAGTTGTCCATTGCGTTTCCTTACAGGCGATGGAAGCTTACAAATGGAGAATGGGAGGCGTTAGACTCTGACACAACCTCTATAGAACAGGGTGTGCTACATATATCCATGCAAGGTGGGGATGTAGAAGATGTTGCTGTGAATGATGACTGGTCTCTTGCCAACTTACGTGACTACTTAGTTCTTCGATTCTCACTGAGTGGTGATTTTGCTTTGATAATCAATGGTAGAGTAGTGAGCAAAAGGCAGGAACGATCTTTTCTTTGTAGAGAAATTACTTTCCCTCGTTGTGTAGCTATCAAATAACCACTGGATATGTAATCTTGGATTGAAGTAAATACAATTTCAATTTTTTTGCCTCACTGTCTTATTAAGGTTTTTCAATTGTCTTGTGCAAGTTTTATTTTTTTGTTATAGTGTAAGGTTGGTCACACAAGCATCTGTGGCTTGAGCCACTAGTAAATTAGAAATGACCTTGCGATGGAAGGATACGTTCTTGCTTTCGCATACCATTTTTTTAAAATTTTTTGGTACTTCAAAATTTTATAACAAGGTCGCCCATTTATAAACGATACTTTACTTATTTTCATCAATTGACAATTATCGTTCTCTCCTAACACTTGCTCTCAATTTCGCACACCTTTCTGTATCACACACTCTCTATTTCTTGCAATCACTCATAGTCATGGCACCTCTACTTGACGCACTTCTTGCACAGCTAGGAAAGCTTGAGCTACTTCATAGGGTTGACGAGATCATCCCTATGTTTGAGGGAGCAATTGATGTGCGTGCAACAATGCATCTACATGCGGATGCTTTTACAGATGTCATTGAGTATATGGATCAATACATCAGCACGTACTCCATCATGTTTGAGGGTGATGAGGGCCTATGGGTTCCGGTTGACCTCATCAAGTACATATTCAGGGAAGACAAGAATTTTAGATTCCGCCTATCAAGGTTTTTAAAATCCCTCACAGAAAAGGACTACAGGAATGAGGAGGAAGACTTGCTCTTGGATCTACAAATGGGCAACATCGGCACTTCTTTCATGAGCTAGGACATGGTTTTGGTCCTTCTGTTACAAGAGGGTGTGGCGAAAGAAAGTGGCAAGGAAAAAGAAAAGGGCAAAGCAAAGCTAATGGAGTAGGTCCAAGAGGCCCATGCTGAGGAAGAGAATGTTACAGAACAATGGGAGGCCTCAATGGCATTGGTGGCTCTACAAGAGAATGTCCCCGAGGAGGTTCCGAACCTAGTTCTAGAGGGCAATGAAGTACTTGAGGAGGTCCCAGACCTTATTGTCATGTCTTTGCATCCAATCATTATTGATGGGAAAGAATTTTTGTTTCTGGATGACATTGCCAAGACACTCAGGTTTCGCGAGGATGAGGCACTGTCTATTATTGTCGTGAATGCTGGGGGTCAAGACAAAGGGAAAGTGAAAATCTCTTTTGAAGATGACAACCTCACAAAATCGCTTGCATACAATATTGGTAGCAGTTCCTTGGAAGATGTAGTGGCCAAAGCGCTCGTTGAAATAAAGCAAGATGTGCAATTCTATGAGAGCGTAGCTGCCTTTGAACCACACATGCCCTTGATTGCTAGCGATGCTCAAGACCAAGGAAGCACAAACTTGACAAATGAGCAACTAGTTGCAAGTGACGATGCAACTGAGGTATGTTCTAACTTCTTAGTTGTAAAGCAAATTATTTTTAGTTGTATCATTTCACACTTCCTAACTTCTATATTGACATGTTGATAGACTGCTTTTGAAGTGGACAAGTTTGCTATGCGTGTAGGAGGAACGCGGCCAAAGTCAGAGGGTCGAGATGCATCTCTTTGGCACTACATACCTGCCCTCAGAGCCGACATAGTGCGGGTTTTTCATTTAGACTATTCAGAGATCGCCTACGAGCTCCTAAAATGTAAAGCACTTAGTGCAGTCTTGTCGGAGAACCCCTTAGCCTCAAACATAAATAAATGTATTTTGGTAGCTAGGGAAGCTGCCTTGTATTGCTTTACGGGCAAGCATCCCGGCTCAGTTTTAAGCCATTGTGCCCTTTCTCAGGCTCAAGGAATCAATGAGCTGAGTGATATATTCCAAAGCTTAGGCCAGAAACCAGCCTCTAGAACTCTCTCTCCTGAGCTCTTCCAAGAGCTTATTAAAAAGATGTAATGCAAACTTCTCTTCCAAGTTTAATAAAATTTTTTTGCTGTGCATTGTAAGTTGTGATTTTTCCTGGCGTACTTGTGATATACCATTTCAAGCCTCGCAATTTCAAGCTTTTATTCATGTGTTAATAGAAAATATTGTTTAGGATTCATTTTAAATGTGATCATGATTAAAAAAAGTATTCGAGATTAGGTTAGAGCGGTACGAAAAAATGTTGTATTTATAGATGTATACACACTCACATATATGTATATATATGTACATATATGTATATATATATATACATATATATATATATGTGTGTGTGTGTGTGTACCTATATATATATATAAGATGTTGGGGCTATTAAAAGATATATATATATATATATATAAGATATATATATATATATAAAAGATATATAGGATATATATATATATATATATATATATATATATAAAAGACATAAGATATTATAAGATTTTGGGACTATTATAATATATATATATATATATATAATATCTTATATAAATATATAAGATTTTGGGGCTATTAGGGCACCTAAAGGGCCTTATGAGCCTCATAAGACCAAAAAAATAAAAATAAAAAATAAAAAAATGCCATGTACCCTACGGCACGGAAATCTATATTTTCACCTGGTCAAACTGGCGATTATATGTGTGTGTGTGTGTGTGTGTTTGTGTGTGCTTTTTCCTGTGTGTATAGTGCTTTTATATTTTTTTTAATGAAATGTTCATTGGCACTGAGCATACAAAAAAAATTGGACTCAACAAAGAATTTAACACAACTCAAAAAGCTTCCATTAATGTTTGAAAATGCTACAAAGGATTTTGGGAACATTACAAAAGTTTGTAGGAAGAATTACAAAGTGGGTTAGCCTATTGAGGTAGAAGGCTACACTCTAAACGTAGGCGTAGGGCTAGGGCCATATCTACAGGCTTCAAAGTGACTCTCTTGGCATGTACCATAGCCAGCACTAAGTCTTCAAAAACAGAAACTACAATATCTTCAGCAGCTTCTTGAAGAGCTTCAAGAGCTGTGCTCTGTATGCGGTCAACCCTGTCAGTAAATTTTTCCATTGTTTCTCTCACCAGTCGAGAGAATGGTGCCTTGGGGATGAGAAGATCTGTGCTTTTCTGATATTTCCTAATCTCTCGTAGCGCGACTATCCGTGGCCTCCATTTTCTCTTCTTCTTGGTAACCGGTGGAGGCGGTGGTGGTCTTTGATTCTCCCACGGTGGTCGTTCAGACCTGAACTTCTTTTTCTTTTGTGCACGCTCTTCCTCTTCTAGCTGGTCTTGAAACTTGCCCTCCATTCTTTTGCCACATGTCTTGACTGGACGTCTGGATGTTGTGGCTACTTGTGGCTGTGCTTGGCTTGCCCTCCTTGCGTCCTCTTTGGACTGCTGTCTCTTTTGCATTTCTTTCTCCCAAGCCGCCCTCACAAGAGCAAACTCTTTGTCAATGGTATCTTTCGTGATGCCATAGGACAAGAGCTCGACCTCCCTGTTCTGTAAGATAACCTCTAGCTGTTCTAGGGTGTCGGCCTCAATAACAATCTCGGGTGGTTGCCCTTGACCTTCCCCGGCTTCTTTTCGACGCCGCTCTTCTTCCGCTTTTCTACTAGGCTCTGCTTCTTCAGCTTCCTTCCTGCACTGTGCTTCTTCGGCCTCCTTCCTGTGCTCTTCTTCTCTCATCTCCTTTGCCTCTTGCTCTGTTACTATAGGTAGATTTGTCCTTTTTGCTATAGCAGGTAGTGGGCCGAGTTGATCGAAAAACCGCTCATCTTGCTCCTATTCTTCTGGCATGGCCTAGGTATGTATGTGTGCGAGAGATAGTGGGAGGGCAAGAGAGAGTAGAGCACAAAGAACAAATTGAAATGTGGTGGTTATAAATGCAAAAGGACTTAAATATGTCTATAAATATATTTTTTTAAAACTTTTAGAAAATTTAAAAACACAAAAAGATTATAAATCAGAGAGTTTAAGCCCATGAGGAACCACACCGACGCTTGCTTGCTTGCTACCCACTGCCGTAATCTCTCCCTAGCATTTGATCTGTTGTATCCTTCAGTTCTTCTTGCATTAACATTTTTCATTATTTGATGCCTAAGAGACAAATTACCACAAGATTTCTGCCTTTTTTGCCAACGAGAACGCGATAGAACCAGTTGAACATTTCATGGAGCGCATTACTCTTGACTTTGCCACCACCATGGCGAGTGCCCTTAAAATACATGGCCTTTGCTTGGTAATGTGATTTCTCCATGCCTTGATTGCTCCAAAGTGCTAAAGAGACATATCTATCGAGAAAGTATGGCCCATGTGCATACAATATATGCTGCATAGAAAATTACAAAAAGTCAACAAACAGTATGAAGAACAGACTACAAGGACACAAGAAATATAACATTACCATGTAGTGAGTAATGTGTGTTTCTCCCCATGCCTCGACCATTTCTTCTGTAAATCTACAAGTGGCTTGTTTAAGTGCCTCAATACCATGGTCATCCAAGTGAGGTCGCTCTAGAAGATCGACCATTTTATCACACACCTCCCATACACGTGCACGTTTTAGGCCAAGCCTGGCATCATTTCCTCGATATGTTGTAACATCACATATCTTCTTCCAAATTTCAAAGTTAGTGTGGCTATGAGAACCCAAGTGGTTTGATAGCAAGTGTCTTGCCTTTGATCCACGCATGCAAATTTTATTAGGGTTGTCTTGTGTAGGGTTTGATTTTCTGTCCTTTGTCAAGACCACTGCTCTAGCATGTAATCCAATAGAGGAAAGTACACCCTCTAGTGCACGTATTGACTCTTCTCGTCGATCTTCGGGCTCCATGTTCCAGACATAGTTTATGTGGAGCATCAATAGCTTATCCAAAATCCTGAGTCTTGCATGTAATGTGCACACATGCACTTGACATAGTGGAATGTCCAAGATTGGGTTCCAAGCATTGTCCTCCTGGTCACGACTAGGTGGCTTACTCTGGTCACAACTTAATATGCCATTATGCCATACCGTTGATCCTTTCCTCTATTCAGCATAAAAAACGATTGCTTTTTTTGCACCCACCTGTTTTTGACTTTTGCCTTTGCTAGGTTGTTTCCCTTTTACTCTTGAGTCTACTGCTGTCTTGGAATGACAACAGTAAACACATGAGAATATAGTATTCGCACCTGTTTTACAACCCAACATACACTTTAAGGTTTTTAGATCGCCACCCAAGTGCCATTCAACGTTAAAGCAGCCTATCCCAGGAACATCAAGCTTTTGACCATTGACCTGACAAGAGACGACATGTTGAATGCCAGACCGTTCAAAATACCACCTCAAGGTATCATGGTTCTCTTTTGGGAGGACCCATGCTGCTTGCCACCAGATGTTCTTCTCTGATTGAATGCCGTAGTAGTCTTGCTTATGCCCTTGACCCCTATTATTGCTGTCTTGAGTTGCATCCAACTCTTGGGTCTCTAAAGGCTTTCCTCTAGGTGCTCGGCTCATCAAGGTTAAACTAACACGCTCCAGTCTTTGACCTTTAACCACTTGCAGCTTCAAGACAAACACGGCATTTCCACCTGTCTCTTCAAGTGTGAGGCCATAGTACTGAATCATTGCTTTTTGTAGCACTTCCATGTCAATGTAGACATTGTTATATGCATTGTATTCAAAGGGTTTGTTTGTTGGCATTGGCATAATATCCTCCACCCACTTGTACCCATTAAACATGGATGCAATATCACCATTAGCACACTTCTTTGCCATCTGTAAGGTATAAAGTGTTGGAAGCAAGGATTGCGTAACTCCCTTTGCTTGTAACCCTAAAGTGATTGACCTGTACATTGCTCTGTAACCTTTCTGGCTAATACCTGCTCTGCTGAGTCACATATATCAAGCATCTCTTTGGGTGTGACAATTTCTTTTATTTTCTTTAAGAAATGTTGACGAAGGGTCTCCCGTAGCTTATCATTACCAGAACTTGTTATCATTTCCATGATATCCTTCTCCTGAAGAACATGCTGAAGAAGGGAGACATTAACATTGTCCTGAGCGTTGTTACATCCTAGTATAGCTGTTGCACATGCCCTACAATCGCAAGTCACCCATGAGAGATGCTTTATTCATTAATTGCTTCTCAAAGTTACTATAATTCCTACAAAATTTTTTACCTGGTTGTTTGTTTACGCCTCTTGCATGCGCCTGCTGTCTTAGAAAGTAACCCAATAGCTTTACATTTTCTTTGCCGCCTTGCGTGATATCCAATGGGAAGGTGAGTGAAATGGTGAACACGATGCCGAAGATTACGAGTGGAGTGTTGAAGACAAACATAATTATCGATAAATTGATTTATTGTGTGCACACGATCCGCTAAATTATTCTTCTGCACCTCAAGCTCCTCTGAGAGCTCTTTAATCCTCTGCATCAAACTATTGATCTGCTTAGTCGATGCCGCTTGAAGTTGGTCGAAGGCAAATTGTGTTTGCCTCT
The DNA here is from genome assembly GCF_041138505.1 of Cibotium barometz. Classification (NCBI taxonomy): domain Eukaryota; kingdom Viridiplantae; phylum Streptophyta; class Polypodiopsida; order Cyatheales; family Cibotiaceae; genus Cibotium; species Cibotium barometz. The sequence goes on along the minus strand of NC_141082.1, from coordinate 20,144,692 downwards.
TTCCAGCTGCCTCATCTAGCCACAACATGTGTAATCTCCTACAATAGCCAAGAAGCCCATTGAAACCATCACCAACAAACTTAAAAAAACTTGTAATGCTTTTGAATGGTGGAGGGGCACCAGATATTGGATCTGGTGGATAAAGATTTCCATCAATCCAAAGATCAATGGCCTTTGCTCCTTGCATTCGAAGCTGATCATATGAAATATTGGGTGCAACATGCCTACTGCGTAGGATTGCGTATTCTGTCTCCAAATCAACCTGAAGGCAGATCTTAGAAGGCTTATTGGTGATGTCTTGTAGTGCGATTTACAAGAAAGTAGGCTTGTAAGCTTGGGTTGAATAGGAGTGGAAGGAGTAGGATATGGTATCAAAAAATAATGGGAAGAATGGAGATGAGGGTTGCTTCTCTAGAGCTGCATTGTGGATAGAGAAAGAAGCCACAAAGGGAGCCAAAGAAACATAGAGAGGGTTGGCAATGGTGAGAAGGAAATGCAAAGGAGACAATGCATCATGGGGAGCTTCTTTAGTGCAAGCTATGGCTGCTAAGCAATATAGAGAGAGAATACATCATGAAAAGGTTCTTCTGTCATGGCTACTACTGTGGGTTTGGAGAGAGGACCAAGTATTGTAGAGAGAATGCTCCTGGTAAGCTTCTTCCTTGCAAGCCATGGCTACTACTGTGGGTTTGGAGAGAGAAGGCTCATTTAGGAGTACAGATCTGCTAGCTATGGAGAGAGGACCAAGTATTGTAGAGAGAATGCTCATGGTAAGCTTCTTCCTTGTTGCAAGCCATGGCTACTACTATGGGTTTGGAGAGAGAAGGCTCATTTAGGAGTATAGATCTGCTAGCTATGGCTTTTGGAGTAGAGAAAGATGCTTTTTTCCATGGAGAAGGAGTGCAGGGCAGAGGATGTAGAGAGGATGTAGAGAGAGAAAGAGATCTGGTGCATACACAAAAAAGGGGGGAAGAAAGTGACGAATTTTTGGAATGTTTGGAGTTCGAAGAGGTAGAGAAGGCTATGATAATTGACTGACAGCCCATTACAAAGCTTTAAAGTCACCTAGGTGGCCAGATCTAAGAATATCTCCTTTTTTTCATTTTTCTTTGTTTTTGTGAAAAATCAAATATATGCTTTTAGGACTAGGCCTCTAGGCTTGGTCAAAGATGGATTAGCATTTTAAGCATTTCACTAAACGTCCAAATTAAAGGGCCCAAGAAGACTCCATTGAGTTCCTAATGAGTAATAATCACAGGTTTAGGATTTGTTTATGTTTTGTCTTGATGTGTTGCTGTTTATTTTCTCAAGAGGAGAAAGGTTGTGAGCAACAAGGTTGTGTAAATCAAAGCAGTAAGTTGCTGTTTATTTCTTGTTGTTTTAATCTTTATTTGTTGCTTTCAATCTTCTTTGCAAAAGTATTGATTTGAAGTGGCATAAAATACCACATTAATGAACATAGGTTTAGGATTTGTTTATGTTTTCTCTTGATATGTTGCTATTTATTTTCACAGAAGCAACAAGGTTGTGAGTAGTAAGTCGCTATTTTTTTTATTTTTTTCTCTATTTATTTATTATAATCTTCTCTGCATAGTAATGATTTCAAGTGGCATAAAATACAACATTAATGATCTTAGGTTTAGGGTTTGTCTATGTTTCGTCTTAATGTGAGTAATGATCATAGGTTTAGGGTTTGTTGATGTTTTGTCTTGATGTGTTTATGTTTATTTTCATAGGAGCAACAAGGTTGTGTAAATCAAAGAAACAAGGTTGCTGTTTATTTCTTGATGTTTTAATCTTTATTTGTTGCTTACAATCTAACGTATATATTTATTAATCATGCAATCTAGCTTTATTAATTTAGATGTCTTCAAGGAGGCGGAATATCAGTAATATTCACATAGTGGATGTCTTCAACAAGGAGGTGGAATATTATTAATTTCGATGTCTTCAAGGAGGCGGAATATCAGTAATATTCACATAGTGAAGGTTCCTAACAAGAGAGATGATGAAGGTAACTGGATCCCTGATCAGTACAATAAGTTAAATTGGATTTTAATGTTGATTGTTGATTTTATGTTTTTATGTTGGTTGTTTGTTTTTTATGACAGGTACTTCATTGCAAGATAAACTTTGTGCATTCGCTTCAAGTATAGGAGGTGGCAACTTCTACGAGGGGAGTGGCTCAGCTTGTGGACCAAGTACTATTTGGCGGGGGTTCTCTCCACCAAGTCAGAGGGAAATTGAGGGAAGAAACTACTGGTATAAATAGCCAATGGATATGGTGGGAAAGTGATGATTTTTTTCAACATTTTTGAAGGTTCTCTTTAGCCCTTTACTTGTGGATCTATTAATGGATTAAAGGAGGCATCATATGCTGATTCAATAAAGAAAGGAGCTAGTGGGGTAGATGTAACCAATCCCATGCTAGGCTAATTCAAGACCCCATAGCCCAATATTGGGCATCTAATGGCTACGTCGTATGCTCAATATGCATGAACTATCTACTTTTGTTAGCCACATAATCTCTTGAGTGCCACCACTCATGTGGTGTGAACAACTGCTAGTAAGGGGAGGTTCTCATAGGGGGCGACGTCCCTTCGTTTAATGATTGCAACCGACGAGGCGAAGCTATTTGAGCTCTGCCGAAATTGGGGGAGTTGGGTTTTGGAGTTCAAAAACAATGCCAAGTCTAAATTCGCTTGTTTTGAGACCTTGAAAGATTCCTTGAGGGAATGCTTGAAGCTTGGGGGCTTGGTTTAACGAAGTCCCATGTGGGAACTCCTCCTAACTCCTAGCTTTCAAGGGTCACCTTTACCATGTGTGGAAGCGTACGGAGACAAACTTGGCCTCTTGAAGGAGCATGTAGGGTTGTTTTGCGCCAGTGGCAGACATGACATTGAATACGTCTGGACCCTAGGGCAAAATATGTATCGTGTGAGGCCGCGCTACATTCATGCATCTTCGCCACCGACACTAAAAACTGCCGCGAACGTTCGATTAAAACACCGTTTAATATCAGATCCTCCTATCCATCTTCACAGAATCATATATAAGACCACTTGCGGCTATGCCACTAGCAAGAAGCCATTGGTTTGGCCACTTGGGCCGTTGGATCGGCCACTTGCCCTCGCAAATCACAGTTTCACGCTTAGATTCACGCTTGATTAAGCTTCGTTTCACGAGGTTTGCTTGCATTAATGTCAGAACAAGGCTCCCTACAAAGCGCGTGATCAAGTGGTCCTGTCAAGCTATGGAAGCTTGTAAGCCGTCTTTCTGCAATTCGCAAATACCCACCGCCGATAGATGCGTCGAGCCCTCTCAGGCAAGCTAGCTAACTAGGAATTCTGTTAATCAAAAGCTAAGGCTACACTGAATCAGGCTTATTAAAAGCTATTAACTCGAAACGGTGCTTTGTTGAGCAGATTGATCTCCGATCTCCGACGATGTGCAGGTAAAGTTGCATTTAATTTGATTGCGAGCGGAGTGGAGGAGATTTTAAGCTATGGTGCATTATGGGTTCTCGATCTTTCTGTTTTGCGCCCTCAGCATACTGCTGTTGGGGTCGCCGTGGCTGGTGCCATCTCTGGCGGCCCCGCCCTTCTTGCTCTCAATCTTACCTGTGGGTGTGCTTATCCTACTCATAGTGGCAGTTCCGTTTGTAGGGACTGCTACTCATTGAAAGCCCTATTGATACACAGTGTGTGTGTGTGTTAGAGAATAATGTTCAAACATTTCGATCATTCGACTGCTCTGATGAGCTTGAACCTGTTGTACGCGACCCCCCCCCGCGCGCGCGCGCGCACGCACACGCCTGGCGTAGTCGCATTTTGTGTATTTACCTTGTTGGGTGCACGCCAATCTGATGAATGAAAATCAAGCAGCAGTAGGCATCGTTCTATCAACAGTTGTGATTTTTGTGCATTCCTGTGCGTAGCAGTGGAAATTGACCATTTTGAGAAGGCATTTCTCTATAAATTTTACAAAACATAACTAAAATTTGAAACTTTTGAACAGATGCCTTCTCTATAAATTTTACAAAACAGAACTAAAATTTGAAACTTTTGAAGAGAAATTTTCTCATTTCTCACAAATTTGAGCAAGCTTTACACAAATTTGAACAACTTTTTGGGCTAAGTAGAACCTATCTTTTCCCGAACCTTGGTACATAGCGAGCTTCGTCCTACAATTCATGAATGACGAAGATTTAAACCTCTTTGCCTCACTAGTAGTTAGAGAGAGCAACTTAGGAAAAAGTACATGGCCATTAAATGCTCATCTCTCATCTCTCATAGGCTAGTCACTCCAATACTAATACTTCCTAAGTATGAAGAAAATAGTTGTTTTTCTTAAGTCTAATAGCAATCGATCAATGAAGAAAAAGTTTAGGTGAGTTTTTAATACATTGCTCCTTTTCCCAACGCATCTTAGCCTTGTAGGTCATGTGTGGTGCTCCCCTCTTAGCAAGCACTAAACTAATAAACAATCAAATAAGCTATATTTTAAATGGGTTCTAATATATCCACTCCCACTAAGGAGGAGATTGATGGCATGTAATTCACTAATCTCTAATGGTGATGATCAGAGCATCCGTAATGGCGGTATACGTTTTCTCGTCCATAGTTATAATATTATTAGAAGATGAGTATTTCCAAAGTAGGGAGTTCTTCGCACATAGTGAATTCTCCCATTTGCTTATAACATAATAGCCAAACTATGTGTCTAATGAACTATTGCAACTTGGATAGAGAAGTAGTCTCAGTTATATCAAATCATAGAGAATATTTTTTTAAAACCACTTGGGTACCTTTGTACTAGAGATGTGAATTGTTTTTGCATTAAATCATCATAATTCTTATTTTTTACCACTTAAACTATATTATCGTTATATCTTTCCTCTACAAGACTTTTATTTGCTTTGGACTTTTCTTATTATTTTACCCATAATTTAGTTAATCTGATGAGGATGAAGCATGTGTCTATGACATGCTTCAAAAGAAATTATCACATCTACAAGCTTGCATACTTAACTTGGGCATTATATATCTTTATCTTTTTCTTAAAAAAAAACAGAAAGGTAAATTCACACACCCGAGTACCACATAGAGGTGTACCATCCTTCTAAATTTTTACAAGTGGAGGTAGTAGACAAGCCATGGGAGGAGCCAAAAATTGAGCTCAAAAGTGAGATACTAGAATGGTTTGAGTGAAACTCCGTACAAGGTTACTAGCTGAGACAGAAGTCATACTCTTTGAATACCACGACAATAAATAGAGGAGTATAGCTGTGTTTCGATCCACGAAGAGATCAAAGGATTTAGAGATTTAAAAAATCACGTTTCATGATCATAAATGCGATTGGTAATGTGGCTATGGATTTGTGCGCCGTATTCTAAACACGTTTATATCTTTGAATATCACTACAACAAATAGAGGGGTATAGTTGCGTTTCTATCTAGGTAGAAATCAAACGATTAAGAGGTTGAACAAATCTTGTTTTTTTGGGATCACAAGTTTTGTTGGTATCACGGCTTTAGATCCGCCAATTAAACCATGTTCTAACCACACTTATAACTATGTTTATTATCACCTTAATAACCACGCTTGTAACTACAAAAAAACACACCAAAAACTAGAGCAAAATAGGGTGGAATCTTTCTTATTATGTCCCAATTGTTTTTAGTTAAATTTATCTACACATCATTAAGAGCACATCAAGAAGAGAGATCTCATAATATTTAAGAGCATAGAAAGACATTACATTAAATAACCAAAATACCAGAAGTATATTTATGATATATATGATAGATACTAAAAGAGGAATATATCCTTAACCATGAGTTCTTATCTATGATTCATGGTTAGAAAAGAAAAAAATCTCCAATATGTAATTTTTTTTTTACAACATCAATATAATGGCTGATATGAACATCAATGTAAGTGCCATGCCATCAATACAAGTGTGTGTGTGTGTGTGTGTGCATGTGCGTGTGCATATATATATATAAACATTGTGGCAAAAAGTTAATATTATCCAGAATTACTAAATGACAAGTTACAAAGTGGGAGAGAATAGTATCAACACTATTGATTGCTATCTTCCAATTTTCTCTTAAGGAGGAGGCCAAGGTGCCGAAGGCTGAGTCAAAGGAGGAGGCCAAGGCTGAGTCAAAGGAGGAGGCCAAGGCTGAGTTAAAGGAGGAGGCCAAGGCTGAGCCTACAGAGCCGGAAACCGCTTAGAGGCATTTTGTATATGTCCAGAGAAAATGTTGTAAAGATTCTGTATTTTTATGGAGCTCGGCTCATATTTGTATAAACATTCTTTATTTTCATTTAGCCCTACTCATTATTATATTTTGTGAGTATTGTGCTTTGCCATAATAAAATAGATTGTTGAGAATTTTTATTCTCGTAACTTATTTTTGGTTAAAACTGAATTTTAAAGACGTTTGCTTCAAAATCGTTATAAGTACTTTGTAGAGTACACATGTCCATGTAGAAATTTTTCATCACATTAGTCATTGCTAAGATAGAACAGTTCAGTACAAGTCTTACAATGACTTCTATTGGGCCTAAGTCCCTCAATACAAGACCTTTCTAATTTTGCACGATAGATTTTTCCTCCGTCTTCTTCTCTGGGTTGTTCATCTGAAGAATTCCTTGATGCACCTCTTTGGCTTCATCTATCAGTTTGTCTACATCTTCAAGGTCTTTCTTGAAGCTTTTAGATATCTGGATAGGTTGATCATCTGTATCCCCAATAGAGGAATAGGAGTCATCATCAAAAGAAACAGCTAAAATGGCTGCCCTAGCAACCTTGCTAGGAACACTCCTCTCATTTAGAAGAATTTGCATCCATGGGCGGCTTTTGTATTATAGAGCTTATAAGTTGTAAGATATTATGTTCTCAATTCCCTTATGGACCGGTCTTTATATACTATTTTGGATGGACTCCAAAACCATCGACATAAAAAAACCATGTGCTGTAAATCTGCATGCCACTAAACCATTTTGGAATAGGAACCCTAGTACCTACACTGAGCTGACCATTATTGTGCACATACAAGATAGCTTTAGAGTAAATTTGTTGAGTTATAACTTTAATATAAAAATATAAATTCATAGCTGTTACAAGACAAAAATTCATTGCTCAGTACACTTTTTTGAGGGCAAGGACTTTACAAAACTAACATACTTGAAGTAGCTTCAAAATTCACAAAATTCAAAATCCCCATTAATTGAGCGATATACCATCAAAATCCCCATTAATTGAGCGATATACCATCAACATCCCAATCGAGATCTACCAAGGTCTTTGGCTCTAGTCATTTTTTCTAATCTTCCTATTGTTCACCTTCTTGAATTGTGCTTTGCTAATATCCTCACCTCCCACGATATTGAGGTGCTCTCTAATATTTAGGAGGCTCCAATGTCTACTTGCACCGACAACTTCCACTGCACCACTGCACCACTAGGCAACCAAACGCATATGTCGAGAGGAAAAACAACTTGTTCATCTGCCTGCATTGGGACCCAGCAACTATTCTTTTTCATCCACCGCTCACACGGATTCAGCTATCTTTAAAACAATCTTTTAATGTAACCATAGTATCACTGATCATAATCCTCCAAAATATCTGGTTGAATTCTAATTTTCAATCATTCTTTCATTGGTGTACATAGCGGCATCATTGGCAACCAGAACGCTCACCACCTGTCCACTCAAGGGCCTTTTCAATAGTTCCTAGCTCATAGTACCCGGAAATATATTCACTTATAAAAATCCAGATGGACTCTCCCTTGAAGATCAACAAAATCAACCAACAAATCCATATAAAAGATCCATGGACTCATCCCTTGAGGACCAGCAAGGTCAATCAACCAGATCCATGCCCGAGTTCAGAAAACAACTCTAACACCTCGTTCCATTTTCTTCCTCGACGCACACGTGGGTATCTTCAGCGACCCAAAGCCCGAGCACCATCTGGTCAGCACCCTCTAGGATCCTTCGCAAGTCACCTAGCGCTTCACTCATAGGCCGCTTCCTTGGTCCCTCATCCACCGTACAGGCAGCTCACCATTTAAATCGAACCGAGGCTGGTCAAGACCTCGACTGACCTTGCTATGCGAAACATCCTCCATTGACTCTCCGTTAGCTGTTGCAACTTTATCACTTAGGTCTCCACGACCTCATTCAACACAAGACGGTCAAAATGCTTCCCCAGCATTCTTGACATAAAACAGTCATTTAAAAATAGGTCATAAATACAGTTTCTATAACGAACTCTCGTCTTTCCACATTGTTTCACATCAATCTACATTTCTTAATCCACGTCCAATCATATGTATTCCCATCGTCCTTCATCCATTCTCATCCAATCACATCATATTCCATCCAATCACATCATATTCCATCTTATCACATCCATTCTCATCCAATCACATCATATTCCATCTTATCACATCCATTCTCATCCAATCACATCATATTCCATCTTATCATATCTATCCACATTTATCCTTATCACATCTCATCCATTCGCATCTACCCATGTCCACATCTCATCACATTACATTCATTCACATCACATCTATTCAAATCTATCCCGATCCACATCACATCACATCCATTACACCTCATCTCATCACATTACATTCATTCACATCTCATCCATTCATATCTATCCCGATCCACATCACATCACATCCATTTTACATCACATCTATCCCGATTCACATCACATCACATCCATTTCACATCACATCTATCCCGATTCACATCACATCCATTTCACATCACATCTCATTCATTCATATCTATCCCGATTCACATCACATCTCATTCATTCACATCTACCCCGATTCACATCACATCACATCCATTCCACATCACATCTCATTCATTCACATCTATCACGATTCACATCACATCCATTTCACATCACATCTCATCCATTCACATCTATCCCGATTCACATCACATCACATCACGTCACATCCATTCACATCCATCACATCACATTCATCACATTCATTTATATCACATCCATCACATCACATCCATTCATATCCATCATATTCATTCTCATCACCATCCCATCACATACATTCTATCCACATTACATCACATCCACATCTATCCACATCATATCTCATTCATACACATCCCATCTCATTCATCCACATCTATCCAGTCATTCACATGCACGACTATTCACATCCATCCATTCATTCACATTCACACCTATCAATTCACTCTCATCACATTCACATTCACATCCCTTTACATCACATCACACCCACATCCATTTACATCACATCACATCACATCACATCCACATCCCCTTTACATCACATTTACACATCCACATTCACATCCATTTACAGTACATTACATCTTATCGCATCTGCATCCACATCCATTTACATCACATCACATCTTATTGTTGAGATTCAAGCTCGATGTCAGTGTGAGCCAGCTATGCTATGTGCTGGCATGTTAGGTAGGAACATGTGTGAGACATAAATGACCGCGTCCAGCTGGTCATAGTGTGTGGACATTAGCTAGGGTTAGTAGTGTGTGGACATAACTCATAGTGTGTTGTGTGTATTATGGATTATGGCTTTATGCATTGTGTGAGAAGGGAGATGGCTTCCCTCTATGGTTAGGGTTTGTAATATACATTAGGGTTTGCTCCTGTGTGTGTGTCTCCTCTCCCTCTACCTATTTTTCAACATGGTATCAGAGCCTGGTGCTCTCTATTAGGGTTTATGAGTGAGTGAGAGAAGAGGGAGAAGAAGCTGTGAAGCTTGCCATTCATGCTGTGAAGTTTGCCATTCATGCTGTGAAGCTTGGAGCACACCGATTACTATCAGATCTGAGAGCTTGGCCTACCGGGTAAGGTCTTCTAAACATCCTTGAGCGGATTGCAAGTGATTCAGGCAAAAACAAAGCAAATTAGAGCAACTCAAAGCAAAGGAAATTTTTGGTTTTTGAAAGCTTTCCATTAAAGCTTGGAAGCGGTGATGTATGGTGGAAATACATGTAAATCTGGCAAAGACACATGTATCTGACAAGGAGGAATGTATTGGAAACTCCCATGCAAGCCCTACACTGAATTTGGAGCAATTTGGATGTATTTGAGTGTGTGAAATTCACTGGTTTTTGAGCTCTCACAAAACAGAGAAAAGGAACTCAAATTTTGATGTATTTGGAGCATGTTTTTGGCAAAAATAAAAGCATTGATGGGTTACACACTTGCCTACGTGTGTTAGGTACTTGATTCTATCATCAATTAATCTTATAAACACTCCCAAATCCTCCTACAGCAGGCGGCGCATTCTGAACAGAGAAACAAGGTAGTTTTTTTATCTTTTTGATACGAGGAGGTCAAATTCCACTTGGGTGCTTGATTAATTCCACAATTGACTTAGCAAGTGGTTGCTACACACACTTCAGAAGGAGGCTACATGATTGGATTGATCAATTATCATCAATTGAGCTGGAAATGAGCTGATTAAACAGGCTGTCTACTGGTTGCAGAGAAACAGAGTGAGTTTAATCGATCAATCACTCTTTGGTCTTAAACAATTGGACTAATTCCTTTTACATGGAGTTATTGGACATCATTGCTAAGCTAATGAATGCGTGGTTGCTCAATTTGGACAAGGATTAAAGAAATTAGAGCAAATTTACTACTGGTTATTCTGGTTTTTCTGATTTTTCTCAGAATAGAGAAGGAGGTTTGATAAAATTGATATGTACACATGTCGGATGGTGTTGATATTCAACATTGAGGTTGTTTAGGTGTCAATGCAAGTTGTCCATACTTGATTGAACCACTACATTGTGATTTGGAGCCTTGGAAAGCGCATCAAAGCAGGGTATCTTGGACTGTGTGAGCCAGTTCATTTTGGATGCATACAGGTTTATTTTCTACATCAAATTTGAAGATTGTTGGCTACTTTGGAGTATCTGGAACACTCATTGGAGTGTGGTCGAGGTGAGGAAGGCTCATTTAGAGATTTGGACATGTACGAAAGGTGTATTTGCATTGAGCAAACATGTCGGATAATCCAGTACAAATTGTTGGTGAAAAGCTGGATAGGAAGAACTTCCAGGCATGGAAGTATAGGATCAAAAGTTTCTTGAAGGGAAAAGGTTTTTGGAATCTCATTACAGGTGCTGAGCTAGAGCCAGAACTACCCCGACAACCTACACAGCAGCAGGTTATAGCTCATAAGCAATGGTCAGAAAGAGCATTCAAAGTGTTGCATTATTTGTCTATATGTATTTCGGATGCTATGCTCATACATATACATGATGGTGAGAATCCCAAGGATGCATGGGATACATTGGTGAAGTTGTTTGATACAGACACGAGTGCTCGCAAGTCTCAGATGTTGCGACATTAGATACATAATGTGAAGCGAAATAGAAGGAGCATCCATGATTATGTACAAGAGATAAAGAAGTTTGCAGATGCATTGCCAACAATAAATGCCCCCATGCCTGATGATGATTTGGTAGACATTACCTTGCGTGGTCTTGGCAAGGAATATAAATCTTTTGATACATCCATCTTGGTTCGAAGTACAGGTTTACCAGACTTTGATGAGTTGGTTTCACTCTTGCTTGTTGAGGAAATCAAACTCAGTGATTCCTTTCAGGATGCATCTAGCCATGATGATAATGACAGAAATCAGGCTTTCTATTCACAAAGAGGTTTTAGAGGCAGGGGGAGATTTGCATCACGTGGCCGTGGTAATGGTCGTGGATGGCAGGACAGGTCACCACAACAGAATTTTCAGCCTTCATATGGTGCTAGAGGTGGTCGTGGATATACACCTCAGAGAGGCAGAAGTAATCCTGGTGGTAGAGGACATTGGCAAAGCCAACAAACATCTATGCAAGATGTGGAATGCCATTACTGTGGGAAATTTGGTCATATGGCACGTGATTGTTTCCGCAAACAGAATGATTTGAGAGGGGGAAGAGCACAATGTGGTGGACATTATGGTGGACATTATGCACAACATGGTGGAAATTATGCATCAAGCAGTAATGATGGCAGTGCAAATCACTTGTTTGCCATGAAACATGTTGTGGGATCTATGATGACAAATGCTGAGAATGATGACACTTGGTATATGGACTCTGGAGCATCAAACCATATGACTTGTCATGGTGAATGGTTTGAGCATATGAAGCCTATGGATGTGAAAGACTATGTGGAAACAGGAGATGATACTCAGCATGCCATTACACATGTTGAAAGTGTACCATTGGTTATGCACAATGGTCAAACAAAATCTATGTCAGATGTATTGTATGTGCCTTCTATCACAAAAAGCTTGGCCTCAGTTGGTCAAATGGTGGAACAAGGATTACAGGTTCATTTCAACGAGCATGGTTGCCTCGTTGAGGATTTCAAACATGGATGTAGAGTCATTGCTAAAGGCAAGAAAGAAGGCAGGTTGTTTAAGCTGGATGCTGGAATTCCTGAGTTAAAATCAGCCATGTTCTCTAAAAGCAAAAATGTGGTACAGAACATTGATACGTGGCATAAGAGGATTGGACATGTCAATATACAAAGGTTAAAGAACATGCAGGCAAGAGGCATTGTTAGTGGGCTGCCTAGATTCAAGTATGATGGGCATATGCATGTTTGTGAAGCTTGTCAGTTTGGAAAGCAGGTGAGGTTGCGGTTTCCTAGAGAAGGAAATATGAGTAGCAGGCCACTTGAGATAGTACATAGTGATGTATGGGATCCTGCACAAAACCCATCTATTAAAGGCAGTTTATACTATGTGACATTCATTGATGATTTCAGCAGAATGACATGGATATACTTTCTCAGAGAGAAAAGTGAAGTGTTGGAAAAGTTTATGGATTTCAAAGCTTTTGCAGAGAAGCAATATGGCTGTTGGATAAAGTGTTTGAGGACAGATGGAGGTGGTGAATACACCTCAAATGCTTTTGAGCATTTCTTGAGAAAGCATGGAATAAGAAGACAATTGACTTGCAGGTATACACCTCAGCAAAATGGTGTGGCTGAGAGAAAGAATAGAGTCATTTGTGAAGTGGCCAGGGCAATGCTCAATGAAAAGAGCATGCCAGATTATTATTGGGCAGAAGCATGTGCTACTGCAGTGTATATACTAAACAAAACACCTACAATAGCCATACATGGAAGTACGCCAGAGATGCGGCTTAGAGGTTATAGGCCAGACATTGGACACCTCAAAGTATTTGGTTGCATAGCTTATGTACATGTGCCGGACGAGAGAAGGAGGAAGTTGGATCCTAAGGCAGAAAAGTGTGTGTTTGTTGGATATGCACAAGATCTTAAGGCATACAAATGTTACAATCCACAAACTAGGCAAGTTTTTATCTCACGAGATGTGGTGTTTGATGAGCTTGCTAGTTGGTACAAAGCAAAGGATGAGGGTGTCATTGAGTCACTTGAAGCTGATGTGCATGTAAACTTGCCACAAGAAAGTTCTAGTTCTACTTCTATGTCTGGGCCAGCAGCAACAGAAGCTGAGAGTAGTACTGTACGTCCATGGTCAAGACGTTTGAGGCATGAGAGTGTGAGCACTGGGAGTAGTGCTGTGGATAAAGGAAAGAAGAAGGTTGAAGGAATTGGAATTACAGGTTATGAGTCATCAAGTTCAAAGAGTTTGGATGAGGAGCTTGGCATACCTGTTTTACGCACACCTGGTGCTAGGTAGGATAGATATGTGCCACCACATGCTAGAGTGGCAGGTGTTCAGAGGGATCTCCGCATGCATTGCGGAGATCCCAAAGAGTCAGATATCCAGTTGATAGGTTGACGAGATTTTGCTATGCATTATGCATATATGACATCTATGGTGAAGCATGTGGAACCTACATGCTATACAGAAGCTATTGGAAAGCATGTATGGGAGAAAGAAATGGATGTTGAGATGGACGCATTGGTTCATAATGACACATGGGATTTGGTTGCATTACCACAGGACAAAAATGTCATTGGTTGTAAATGGGTTTACAAAGTGAAGTGCAAGTCAGATGGTTCCATTGAGCGACATAAAGCAAGATTGGTAGCCAAGGGTTATGCACAAACCCAAGGTTTGGACTATGATGAAACATTTAGTCCAGTGGCAAAGATGGGAACAGTGAGAGCAGTCATTGCTATGGCTGCAGCAAATGGTTGGGAAATGCATCAAATGGATGTCAAAAATGCATTTCTAAATGGTGATCTATAAGAAGAAGTGTATATGGCACAGCTAGAAGGTTATGTACACCCAAGATATCCCACTCATGTATGCAGATTGAAAAAGGCTTTATATGGTTTGAAGCAAGCACCTCGTGCTTGGAGTGATAAGATGAGCAGATATCTTATCTCTCTTGGATTTCAGGTTTCTACAGCAGATTCTTCACTCTATGTGAAGAAAACAGATCATGGGATTGTTTTACTTGTCATCTATGTGGATGACTTGATTATCATAGGTGATCATGGTACAGATGTGATGCATGTCAAGAAAGAATTGAGTAGGCAATTTGACATGAAAGATTTGGGTGAGTTGAGATACTTTCTTGGAATTGAAGTGATCAAAGACCATGTAGGTACATGATGGTTAGTGCAACGCCAATATGCATTGGATATGTTGGCAAAATATGGCATGACAGGGTGTAAGCCTATGAGTACACCTTTGGAGAAAAATGTGAAGTTGCAGGCTGATTTTGGTGAGGAATTGGATGATCCATCTATGTACAGAAAGATGGTTGGTAGTCTCATTTACATGACTATCACACGCCCGGATTTGAGTTATGCTGTGGGGCTAGTAAGTCAGTTTATGTAGAGCCCCAGAAAACCTCATTTGGATGCAGAGTGAGACGCATTATGCGATATGTAAAGACCACTGCACATTATGGTCTTCTTTATGAGAGTGGTAAAGGCTTGGATATACATGGCTACACAGATGCTGATTAGGCAGGTAGCTCATATGACAGGAGGTCTACTAGTGGTTATGCCTTTACACTTGGAAGTGCCGTGGTGAGTTGGAGTAGCAAGAAGAAACCTACAGTTGCTTTATCCAGTACAGAGGCTGAATACAGGGGTGTAGCCATTGCTACTTGTGAAGAAATTTGGTTAAAGAGTCTCTTGGCAGATTTGGGAGGGCCTATTGATGGCAAAGTTGTCATTCATTGTGATAACATGAGCAGTATACAGTTGGCCAAGAATCCAGTGTTTCATGCGAGGACCAAACACATAGAGGTCCATTATCACTTTGTCAGAGAGAAAGTGTTGGATGGTACAGTTGGTCTACAGTATGTGAACACTGATGAGCAGGTGGCAGACATCTTTACAAAGCCACTCAGCAGGGAGAAGTTTGAGTACTTCCGTACTATGTTGGGAGTACATGGGATGAGCTTGAGGGGGAGTGTTGAGAGCCTTGATATCCCAAGCTCATCTACATCTTCATCTATGGTAGTACATCATGAGCTTGAGAGGGACTGTTGAGATTCAAGCTCGATGTCAGTGTGAGCCAGCTATGCTATGTGCTGGCATGTTAGGTAGGAACATGTGTGAGACATAAATGACCACGTCCAGCTGGTCATAGTGTGTGGACATTATCTAGGGTTAGTAGTGTGTGGACACAACTCATAGTGTGTTGTGTGTATTATGGATTATGGCTTTATGCATTGTGTGAGAAGGGAGATGGCTTCCCTCTATGGTTAGGGTTTGCTCCTGTGTGTGTGTCTCCTCTCCCTCTACCTATTTTTCAACACTTATCACATCCACATCCACATCCACATCCACATCCATTTACATCACATCACATCCTTTCACATAACCTCACATCTCATTCTCATCTCATCATTACATCCACATTCATTTACATCACATTCTTTCACATATCCTCACATCTCATTCTCATCTCTTTATTCACATCCACATTCATTTATATCACATCCTTTCACATATCCTCACATTTCATTCTCATCTCTTCATTCACATCCACATTCATTTATATCACATCCTTTCACATATCCTCACATCTCATTCTCATCTCTTCTTTCATATCCACATCCATTTCACATTTAGTAACATTTTCTATTTTTGATACCACGATGGGACTTTTCTAATATTTTTGCCAATTGCTTGGCCTAGATAAAGGTTCTTTTTCTCGACGGCTATTTCCATATTCTTTCTCAATTTCTCAAATGAATTATATTCAATATTCTTCTTTTGAATAAAAGAATTCATGGGATTTACAAAAATCAATTCTACCCATATTTGCCAATAATGCTCAAAATTCCACTTTTGATAAATACTCATAACCTGAATTATGTTAAAAATTCCTCTTTTTCCCATTTAATTTCTTGGATCTCAAATATCATGGGAATTCCTCTTTTTACATTTAATTGATTGAATTCTAAATGTCATGGGAATTCCTCTTTTATCATCAAATAAATTTATCTAAAGTTCCTCTTTTCTTTAATAAAAATATCCATTAATTCAATATGCCAAGAATTCCACTTTTACTATTTAAATGATTAAATTCCAAATGTCATGAAAATTCCTCTTTTATCATCTAAATATTTCTCATGCATAAATAAATTTATCTAAAATTCCTCTTTGAATTTTAATAAAAATATCCATTAACTCAATATGCTAAGAATTCACTTTTTCCATTTAAATGATTGAATTTCAAATATCATGGGAATTCCTCTTTTATCATTTAAATATTTCTCATGCATAAAATAAATTTATCTAAAATTTCTCTTTGAATTTTAATAAAAATATCCATTAATTCAATATGCTAAGAATTTCACTTTTTCCATTTAAATGATTGAATTTCAAATGTTATGGGAATTTCTCTTTTATCACTTAAATAAAATTACCATAAATTTCTCTTTTCTTAATTATTTAATTACGCATAAACCTTAAAAATTAGTTTTTCATTGAATGTGATGAAAACCATTCTTTTAGCATAGGATGACCAATCCTAGAATATGGTAGGAAGTCCTCTTTTCACGTTATGCATAAGAATGAAATATGTATCAATTTCTTAAAAATTTTACCATAGCTCCGCTGCTATTACTGATAATTTTCAATATTTTTGAAAAGAATAAACTTAGTAATACAATTATGATAGTATAACTATCTTAACTTAAATCCAATTTATGGATTTAAATCATAAGATTATCATACTTTTAGAAGCATAAAAGTATAAAAAGCCACTTTCTTAACCTCTAGCTTCACAAGCCTAGAGTTTGATTTGTGAATTGAGAATTTATCAATGAGAAGCATCATTTGAATAGAGAATTGGTCATAGGAATGACCATTCTTTTGGGGAGAGAGAAACATAAAAAGTATCCTAATTAAGCATAAATGTAAACTTTTCTTAATTATTCATTACAACTCTTAAGAAAAGCTTGATTTGCATTATAAACACTTAATTTAGAAACTTCTCAAGCTTGAGAGGGGTTGAGAAGTGAAAACATTGAGAATAGTAGAGAAAAACCATAAAATTACACTTTACCTCTTGTTTTTTCTTGCTTCTCTATCTTAGAAGAAGCCCCCAACCAATCAATTGGTTAGTGTGTTGAGAGGAAAGCTCCAAGGAAGGTTGAAGAGAGAGAGAAGCTCCAATCTCTCCAAAATGTAGCAGATTTTTAAAGGATAATAAAAAATATTATTATTTTAATGTAATACCTCTATAATACTGGCATGGTATAGTTCAGAGCTGAGAATACAAAAGAATGAGGGTCTATTTATAGGTGAGGGAGGCCACTAACTGAGTCCAACTAAGTTCTAGAATTTTTCAGCTTCAGTTTGGCTGAATTTGGACAGGATTTGGATCAGTTTGGCTCCCTTTTTTATTTGGTTTGATCGAGGAGAGAGGAGAGATAAAAATATCACAATTTTATGAATTTAAAACTCATCCACATGTGTGAAATAGGCGCCTCCTTAAATTCTCCCCCCCTCCTTACCAAGGTGTCAAAAATGTATCATTATACCAAAATATCTCATTTTTTCAGTAATATCTCATAGTTTTTAACTAATAAACCTTGTACTCAGTCAACTCTTTATCTTATGTGAGCATTTACTCATTTTTGGGTATTTTCTTTTATTCTTTGGATTTATCTCATCCCCACACTTGGATTAATCTAGTTGGTCCATATAGGAACGTTAATTGGATCATAATCTAGAAATTTTTGAAAATCTTGATCCTTAGCTAAGGTCCGTTATACACATTTTCAATTGATTTCAAATGCACATTGGAAAGTTCTTTTTGAAATTCTATTTCAGGGGAAACCATTTTAGACACTAGGAGGATTTTTATATCCAAAAATATCTCAATTTTGGATAACCTCTCTCTAGACATTTTCTCTCTCGAGGTCAAAATAAGGTAAAACAAGATCTTTCTTTTATTCGAGAGAGGGGAATAATTTCAAGAACAAAAGGGGAGGTTCTTACTCCTTTACACCTCGAAAGCTAGAGGGAGGAATCTTACATCCTACCCCACTTTAAAAAACGCGAGATGTCCTCATCTTGCTGGAGAGGACAACTCTTTTCCTTAAGATCCAATTGATTCTAGGGTTCCTTATAGTCTGGTCAACCCAACAGAATCCTGGGATAAAGATCCCTTCTACAAGAAGAACATATAGAACTCATTATTAGATACAATTTATTCAGAATATATCATTCATATCCTTAACACAATAAAGGTCCATTAGACCGAAAATTCCATCTGAACATTTCTCCATGGGAATTTCAGTTATGCACGTTTTTAATTTGTCATCCCTTAACTTGATCCACTAGGTCAAGTGTAAACAGTAGCAATCTGTCAACATAATCCACTAATCTCATAGTGATTTGCTGAAGTCATTAATGCCATTCTAATTATTAACATCATTACTGGGATTCGTCTCATTCATCCTCATTGTGGTTTTGTTCAACTTATCTTCTTTCAACTAGAATTCAGGAATCATCATCTTTCAATTAGAATCCAAATCAACTCATCAATTCTCAACTAGAATTTTTAAATCATATCAACCAACATTCGAATTTATCATCTAGATAGCATTTTTGCTTATAATTTCAAGGTCTTAGATTTACTCGTATATACTACCAGTAAAGAGCTACACTTATACCCTCGGTATATACTGGTAGTCACGGTCCTTGAATTTATAAGGTAAATACCATCATGTCTAGGCCTCAAGCAAGTCAGGGATTCCATACAATTGAAGGTACTTCCATTTGAAGACCCAGTTACCTATTTATGAATCTTCATTCTGAATATCAATTTATATGAATTTCATCACACAATTATAACCTTTTACTACTACTTCATAAATTTTTGACATTTCTGGCTTCTCGTTTGATCCACTTTAGCCAATTTGCTCAATTTGCTCTGATATCAGCTGAAAGATCCCTGCCCTCTCCGGGGGTGCTAGCGGCGGAAGTAGCACTTCTTGCGCAAGGCAGAGCCTCTCACTCGGGGACTCGCCCACGGATATCCGGACAAGAGACTAATCCCTCGGCTCTTCCAAAACGGAACCCAGAAAAACTTCCCTCTCCCGTGAGCCGACCAAACCCGTAAGTCACATGGTCAAATCAAGGAAAAGACTTGCACTTGGATCATAGAGACCAACGCTTTTTTCCTCATCGAAAGGCACAGCCATTGATTCTTTTCCATAGAACAAGGACTGTCTGGGATTTACTTCATCTATCGTACCATAACAGAATTGAGTCTCATTTCAGGGATCCATCAGTCTCACATCCAGTCCCATGGGTTAGCCAACTGCCCAACCACTGTAGTGATAGGATCCATTTATTAATTTGGTTATGTTTTGTCCCGGATACCAGGGAAAAGAGTTCCCAAGCCCCCTGGCCAACGTTTCATGCAAACTTCAAGATAGTCACACCATTTACACACCCAATATGAAATTGCCTTTTTCACAGATTCAGTTGTCTTTAAAACAATCTTTTAATGAAACCATAGTATCATTGATCATAATCCTCCAAAATATCCAGTTGAATTCTAATTTCCAATCATTCTTTCATCGGTGTACCTACGGCATCATTGGCAACCAGATCGCTCACCACCTGTCCACTCACGGGCCTTTTCAATAGTTCCTTGCTCATAGAACCCGGAAATATATTCACTTATAAAAATCCAGATGGACTCTCCATTGAAGATTAGCAAGATCAACCAACAGATCCATATAAAAGAGCCATGGCCTCATCCATTGAGGACCAACAAGGTCAATCAACCAGATCCATGCCCGAGTTCAGAAAACAACTCTAACACCTTGTTCCATTTTCTTCCTCGACGCACGCGTGGGTATCTTCGGCGACCCAAAGCCCGAGCACCGTATGGTCAGCACCCTCTAAGATCCTTCGCAGGTCACCTAGCGCTTCACTCATAGGCCACTTCCTTGGTCCCTCATCCACCATACTACACGCAGCTCACCATTTAAATCGAACCGAGGCTGGTCAAGACCTCGACTGACCTTGCTATGCAAAACGTCCTCCATTGACTCTCCGTCTGCTGTTGCAACTTTATCACTTAGGTCTCCACGACTGACCTTGCTATGTGAAACGTCCTCCATTGACTCTCCGTTAGCTGTTGCAACTTTATCACTTAGGTCTCCATGACCTCATTCACAAGATGGTCAAAATGCTTCCCGAGCATTCTTGACATAAAACAGTCATTTAAAAATAGGTCATAAATACAGTTTCTATAACGAACTCTCGTCTTTCCACATTGTTTCACATCAATCTACATTTCTTAATCCACGTCTAATCATATGTATTCCCATCGTCCTTCATCCATTCTCATCCAAACACATCATATTCCATCTCATCACATCACATCATATTCCATCTCATCACATCTATCCACATTTATTCTTATCACATCTCATCCATTCGCATCTACCCATGTCCACATCTCATCACATTACATTCATTCACATCTCATCCATTCATATCTATCCCGATCCACATCACATCACATCCATTTCACATCACATCTTATCCATTCACATTTATCCCGATTCACATCACATCCATTTCACATCACATCTCATCCGTTCACATCTATCCTGATTGACATCACATCCATTTCACATCACATCTCATCCATTCACATCTACCCCGATTCACATCACATCACATCACATCCATTTCACATCACATCTCATCCGTTCACATGTATCCCAATTCACATGACATCCATTTCACATCACATCTCATTCATTCACATCACTTCCATTTCACATCACATCTCATTCATTCACATCTATCCCGATTCACATCACATCACATCACGTCACATCCATTCACATCCATCACATCACATCCATTCACATTCATCACATTCATTTATATCACATCACATCCATTCATATCCATCATATTCATTCTCATCACCATCCCATCACATACATTCTATCCACATTACATCACATCCACATCTATCCACATCATATCTAATTCATACACATCCCATCTCATTCATCCACATCCATCCACTCATTCACATGCATGACTATTCACATCCATCCATTCATTCACATTCATACCTATCACTTCACATCTCATCACATTCACATCCACATCCCTTTACATCATGTCACACCCACATCCCTTTACATCACATCACATCCACATCACATCCATTCACATCCACATCTCCTTTACATCAGATCACATCTCATTCCCCATCCGCATTCACATCCATTTACATTACATCACATCTTATGGCATCCACATCCACATCCACATCCATTTACATCACATCACATCCTTTCACATAACCTCACATCTCATTCTCATCTCATCATTCACATCCATATTCATTTACATCACATTCTTTTACATCACATTCTTTCACATATCCTCACATCTCATTCTCATCTCTTCATTCACATCCACATTCATTTATATCACATCCTTTCACATATCCTCACATCTCATTCTCATCTGTTCATTCACATCCACATTCATTTATATCACATCCTTTCACATATCCTCACATCTCATTCTCATCTCTTCTTTCACATCCACATCCATTTCACATTTAGTAACATTTTCTATTTTTGATATCGATGGGACTTTTCTAATATTTCTGCCAATTGCTTGGCCTAGATAAAGGTTCTTTTTCTCCACGGCTTTTTTCATATTCTTTCTCAATTTCTCAAATGAATTATATTCAATATTCTTATTTTGAATAAAATAATTCATGGGATTTACAAAAATCAATTCTACCCTTATTTTCCAATAATGCTCAAAATTCTACATTTGATAAATACTCATAATTTGAATTATGCTAAAAATTTCTCTTTTTTCCATTTAATTTCTTGGATCTCAAATAATATGGGAATTCCTCTTTTTACATTTAATTGATTAAATTCTAAATGTCATGGGAATTCCTCTTTTATCATCAAATAAATTTATATAAAATTCATCTTTTCTTTAATAAAAATATCCATTAATTCAATATGCCAAGAATTCCACTTTTACTATTTAAACGATTGAATTCCAAATGTCATGGGAATTCCTCTTTTATCATCTAAATATTTCTCATGCATTAAATAAATTTATCTAAAATTCAATATGCTAAGAATTTCACTTTTTCCATTTAAATGATTGAATATTAAATGTCATGGGAATTCCTCTTTTGTCATTTAAATATTTCTCATGCATTAAATAAATTTATCTAAAATTCCTCTTTGAAGTATCCATTAATTCAATATGCGAAGAATTTTACTTTTTCCATTTAAATGATTGAATTCCAAATGTCATGGGAATTTCTCTTTTATCATTTAAATAAAATTACCATAATTTTCTCTTTTCTTAATTATTTAATTACGTATAAACCTTAAAAATTAGTTTTCCATTGAATGTGATGAAAACCATTCTTTTAGCATAGGATGACCAATCCTAGAATATGGTAGGAAGTCCTCTTTTCACGTTATGCATAAGAATGAAATATGTATCAATTTCTTAAAAATTTTACCATAGCTCCGCTGCTATTACTGATAATTTTCAATATTTTTGAAAAGAATAAACTTAGTAATACAATTATGATAGTATAACTATCTTAACTTAAATCCAATTTATGGATTTAAATCATAAGATTATCATACTTTTAGAAGCATAAAAGTATAAAAAGCCACTTTCTTAACCTCTAGCTTCACAAGCCTAGAGTTTGATTTGTGAATTGAGAATTTATCAATGAGAAGCATCATTTGAATAGAGAATTGGTCATAGGAATGACCATTCTTTTGGGGAGAGAGAAACATAAAAAGTATCCTAATTAAGCATAAATGTAAACTTTTCTTAATTATTCATTACAACTCTTAAGAAAAGCTTGATTTGCATTATAAACACTTAATTTAGAAACTTCTCAAGCTTGAGAGGGGTTGAGAAGTGAAAACATTGAGAATAGTAGAGAAAAACCATAAAATTACACTTTACCTCTTGTTTTTTCTTGCTTCTCTATCTTAGAAGAAGCCCCCAACCAATCAATTGGTTAGTGTGTTGAGAGGAAAGCTCCAAGGAAGGTTGAAGAGAGAGAGAAGCTCCAATCTCTCCAAAATGTAGCAGATTTTTAAAGGATAATAAAAAATATTATTATTTTAATGTAATACCTCTATAATACTGGCATGGTATAGTTCAGAGCTGAGAATACAAAAGAATGAGGGTCTATTTATAGGTGAGGGAGGCCACTAACTGAGTCCAACTAAGTTCTAGAATTTTTCAGCTTCAGTTTGGCTGAATTTGGACAGGATTTGGATCAGTTTGGCTCCCTTTTTTATTTGGTTTGATCGAGGAGAGAGGAGAGATAAAAATATCACAATTTTTATGAATTTAAAACTCATCCACATGTGTGAAATAGGCGCCCCCTTAAAGTCTCCCCCCCTCCTTACCAAGGTGTCAAAACTGTATCATTATATCAAAATATTTCATTTTTTTAGTAATATCTCATAGTTTTTAACTAATAAACCTTGTACTCAGTCAACTCTTCATCTTATGTGAGCATTTACTCATTTTTGGGTATTTTCTTTTATTCTTTGGATTTATTTCATCCCCACACTTGGATTAATCCAATTGTTCCATATAGGAACGTTAATTGGACCATAATCCAAATTTTTTTGAAAATCTTGACCTTTAGCTAAGGTCCTTTATACACATTTTCAATTAATTCCAAATGCACATTGGAAAGTTCTTTTTGAAATTCTGTTTCAGGGTAAACCATTTTAGACACTAGGAGGATTTTTATATCCAAAAATATCTTAATTTTGGATTACCTCTCTCTAGACATTTTCTCTCTCGAGGTCAAAACAAGGTAAAACAAGATCTTTCTTTTATTCGAGAGAGGGGATTAATTTCAAGAACAAAAGGGGAGGTCCTTACTCCTTTACACCTCAAAATCTGGAGGGAGGAATCTTACATCCTACCCCACTTTAAAAAATGCGAGATGTCCTCATCTTTTGCAGCTGGAGAGGACAACTCTTTCCCTTAAAATCCAACTGATTCTAGGGTTC
Organism: Cibotium barometz; assembly: GCF_041138505.1. Taxonomy (NCBI): domain Eukaryota; kingdom Viridiplantae; phylum Streptophyta; class Polypodiopsida; order Cyatheales; family Cibotiaceae; genus Cibotium; species Cibotium barometz. The sequence goes on along the minus strand of NC_141082.1, from coordinate 20,120,139 downwards.
CTTATAGTCTGGTCAACCCAACAAAATCCTGGGATAAAGATCCCTTCTACAAGAAGAACATATAGAACTCATTATCAGATAACAATTCATTCAGAATATATCATTCATATCCTTAACACAATAATGGTCCATTAGACCAAAAATTCCATCTGAACATTCCTCCATGGGAATTTCAGTTATGCAGGTTTTTAATTTGTCATCCCTTAACTTGATCCACTGGGTCAACTATTAACAGTAGCCTACTAATCTTATAGTATTTGCTGAAGTCATTATCGCCATTCCAATTATTAACATCATTACTGGGATTCGTCTCATTCATCCTCATTGTGGTTTTGTTCAACTTATCTTCTTTCAACTAGAATTCAAGAATCATCATCTTTCAATTAGAATCCAAATCAACTCATCAATTCTCAACTAGAATTTTAAAATCATATCAACCAGCATTCGAATTTATCATCTGGATAGCATTTTTGCTTATAATTTCAAGGTCTTAGATTTACTCGTATATATACTGCCAGTAAAGAGCTACAGTTATACCCTCGGTATATACAGGTAGTCACGGTCCTTAGAATTATAAGGTAAATACCATCATGTCTAGGCCTCAAGCAAGTCAGGGATTCCATACAATTGCAGGTACTTCCATTTGAAGACCCAATTACCTATTTATGAATCTTCATTCTGAATATCAATTTGTATGAATTTTATCACACAATTATAACCTTTTACTGCTGCTACTTCATAAATTTTTGACATTTCTGGCTTCTCGTTTGATCCACTTTAGCCAATTTGCTCTGATATCAGCTGAAAGATCCCTGCCCTCTCCGTGCAACGAATTTGGGGGTGCTAGCAACGGAAGTAGCACTTCTTACGCAAGGCAGAGTCTCTCACTCGGGGCCTCGCCCACGGATATCAAGACAAGAGACTAATCCCTTCGTTCTTCAAAAACCGAACCCAGAAAAACTTCCCTCGCTCGACCGAACCCGTAAGTCACATGGTCAGATCAAGGAAAAGACTTGCACTTGGATCATAGACCAACGCTTTTTTCCTCATCGAGAGGTACATCCATTGATTCTTTTCCATAGAACAAGGACTGTCTGGGATTTACTTCATCTATCATACCATAACAAAATTGAGTCTCATTTTAGGAATCCATCAGTCCAGCCATATCGAGTCCCATGGGTTAGCCAACCGCCCAACCACTGTAGTGATAGGATTCATTTATTAATTTGGTTATGTTTTGTCCCGGATACCAGGAAAAAGCGTTCCCAGGCCCCCTAGCCGGTGTTTCATGCAAACTTCAAGATAGTCACACCACTTACACACCCAATATGAAATTGCCTTTTTCACAGATTCAGCTATCTTTAAAACAATCTTTTAATGAAACCATAGTATCACTGATCATAATTCTCTAAAATATCCGATTGAATTCTAATTTCCAATCACTCCTTCATCGGTGTACCTATGGCATCATTGGCAACCAACCAAAACCTCACCACCTATCCACTCAGGGGCCTTTTCAATAGTTCCTAGCTTCATAGTACCCGGAAATATATTCACTTATAAAAATCCAGATGGACTCTCTGTTGAAGATTAGCAAGATCAACCAACAGATCCATATAAAAGAGCCATGGCCTCTTCCGTTGAGGACCAGCAAGGTCAATCAACCAGATCCATGCCCGAGTTCACAAAACAACTCTAACAACTTATTCCATTTTCTTCCTCGACGCACACGTGGGTATCTTCGGCGACCCAAAGCCCGAGCACCATATGGTCATCACCCTCTAGGATCCTTCGCAGGTCACCTAGCGCTTCACTCATAGGCTGCTTCCTTGGTCCCTCATCCACCGTAACGGAAGCTCACCATTTAAATCAAACCAAGGCTGGTCAAGACCTCGACTGACCTTGCTACGCGAGACGTCCTCCATTGACTCTCTGTCAGCTATTGCGACTTTATCGCTTAGACCTCATTCACAAGACGCTCAAAATGCTTCCCCAGCATTCTTGACATAAAACAGGTCATAAATACAGTTTCTATAACGAACTCTTGTCTTTCCACATTGTTTCACATCAATCTACATTTCTTAATCCACATCCAATCATATGTATTCCCATTGTCCTTCATCCAATCACATCATATTCGATCTCATCACATCTATCCACATTTATCCTTATCACATCTCATCCATTCGCATCTACCCATGTCCACATCTCGTCACATTACATTCATTCACATCTCATCCATTCATATCTATATCCCGATCCACATCACATCACATCCATTTCACATCACATCTTATCCATTCACATCTATCCCAATTCACATCACATCTCATCCATTCACATCTATCCGGATTCACATCACATCTCATCCATTCACATCTACCTCGATTCACATCACATCACATCACATCCATTTCACATCACATCTCATCCATTCTTATCTATCCCAATTCACATTACATCCATTTCACATCACATCTCATTCATTCACATCATATCTCATTCATTCACATCTATCCTGATTCACATCACATCCATTTCACATCACATCTCATCCATTCACATCTATCCCGATTCACATCACATCACATCACGTCACACCCATTCACATCCATCACATCATATCCATTCACATTCATCACATTCATTTATACCACATCACATCCATTCATATCCATCATATTCATTCTCATCACCATCCCATCACATACATTCTATCCACATTACATCACATCCACATCTATCCACATCATATCTAATTCATACACATCCCATCTCATTCATCCACATCCATCCACTCATTCACATGCATGACTATTCACATCCATCCATTCATTCACATTCACACCTATCACTTCACATCTCATCATATTCACATCCACATCCCTTTACATCACATCACACCCACATCCCTTTACATCACATCACATCCACATCACATCCATTCAAATCCAAATCTCCTTTACATTAGATCACATCTCATTCCACATCCGCATTCACATCCATTTACATTACATCACATCTTATCGCATCCACATCCACATCCACATCCATTTACATCACATCACATCTTATTATCACATCCACATCCACATCCATTTACATCACACCACATCCTTTTACATAACCTCACATCTCATTCTCATCTCATCATTCACATCCATATTCATTTACATCACATTCTTTCACATATCCTCACATCTCATTCTCATCTCTTCATTCACATCCACATTCATTTATATCACATCCTTTTATATATCCTCACATCTCATTCTCGTCTGTTCATTCACATCCACATTCATTTATATCACATCCTTTCACATATCCTCACATCTCATTCTCATCTCTTCTTTCATATCCACATCCATTTCACACTTAGTAACATTTTCTATTTTTGATATCGATGGGATTTTTCTAATATTTTTGCCAATTTCTTGGCCTAGATAAAGGTTCTTTTTCTCCACGGCTATTTCCATATTCTTTCTGAATTTCTCAAATGAAATATATTCAATATTCTTATTTTGAATAAAATAATTCATGGGAAATCAATTCTACCCTTATTTCCTAATAATGCTCAAAATTCTACTTTTGATAAATACTCATAATTTGAATTATGCTAAAAATTTCTCTTTTTTTCATTTAATTTCTTGGATCTCAAATATCATGGGAATTCCTCTTTTTACATTTAATTGATTGAATTCTAAATGTCATGGGAATTCCTCTTTTATCATCAAATAAATTTAGCTAAAATTCCTCTTTTCTTTAATAAAAATATCCATTAATTCAATATGCCAAGAATTCCACTTTTACTATTTAAATTATTGAATTCCAAATGTCATGGGAATTCCTCTTTGGTCATCTAAATATTTCTCATGCATTAAATAAATTTATCGAAAAATTCTCTTTGAATTTTAATAAAAATATCATTAATTCAATATGCTAAGAATTTCACTTTTTCCATTTAAATGATTGAATTCCAAATGTCATGGGAATTCCTCTTTTATCATTTAAATATTTCTCATGCATAAAATAAATTTATCTAAAATTTCTCTTTGAATTTTAATAAAAGTATCCATTAATTCAATATGCTAAGAATTTTACTTTTCCCATTTAAATGATTGAATTCCAAATGTCATGGGAATTCCTCTTTTATCATTTAAATAAAATTACCACAATTTTCTCTTTTCTTAATTATTTAATTACGTATAAACCTTAAAAATTAGATTTCTATTGAATGTGATGAAAACCATTCTTTTAGCATAGGATGACCAATCCTAGAATATGGTAGGAAGTCCTCTTTTCATGTTATGCTGCAAAAGAATGAATTATGTATCAATTTCTTAAAAATTTTGCCATAGCTCCGCTGCTAATACTGATAATTTTTAATATTTTTGAACTTAGTAATACAATTATGATAGTATAACTATCTTCTAAACTTAAATCCAATATATGGATTTAAATCATAAGATTATCATACTTTTAGAAGCATAAAAGTATAAAAAGCCACTTTCTTAACCTCTAGCTTCACAAGCCTAGAGTTTGATTTGTGAATTGAGAATTTATCAATGAGAAGCATCATTTGAATAGAGAATTGGTCATAAGAATGACCATTCTTTCGGGGAGAGAGAGATAAACATAAAAAGCCTCCTAATTAAGCATAAATATAAAATTTTCTTAATTATTCATTACAACTCTTAAGAAAAGCTTGATTTGCATTATAAACACTTAATTTCGAACCTTCTCAAGCTTGAGAGGGGTTGAGAAGTGAAAACATTGAGAATAGTAGAGAAAAACCATAAAATTACACTTTACCTCTTGTTTTTGCTTGCTTCTCTATCTTAGAAGAAGCCCCCAACCAATCAATTGGTTAGTGTGTTGAGAGGAAAGCTCCAAGGAAGGTTGAAGAGAGAGAGAAGCTCCAATCTCTCCAAAATGTAGAGGATTTTTAAAGGAAAATAAAAAATATCATTATTTTAATGTAATACTGGCATGGTATAGTTCACAGATGAGAATACAAAAGAATGAGGGTCTATTTATAGGTGAGGAAGGCCACTAATTGAGTCCAACTAAGTTCTAGAATTTTCCAGCTTCAGTTTGGATGAATTTACACAAGATTTGGATCAGTTTGGCTCCCTTTTATTATTTGGTTTGATCCAGGAGAGAGGAGACATAAAAATATCACAATTTTTATGAATTTAAAACTCATCCACATGTGTGAAATAGGCACCTCCTTAAAGTCTCCCCCCTCCTTACCAAGGTGTCAAAAATGTATCATTATACCAAAATATCTCATTTTTTTTAGTAATATCTCATAGTTTTTAACTAATAAACCTTGTACTCAGTCAACTCATCATCTTATGTGAGAATTTACTCATTTTTGGGTATTTTCTTTTATTCTTTGGATTTATCTCATCCCCACACTTGGATTAATCCAATTGGTCCATAGGAGCCTTAATTGGACCATAATTCAGAAATTTCTGAAAATCTTGACCCTTAGGCTAAGGTCCTTTATACACATTTTCAATTAATTCCAAATGCACATTGGAAAGTTCTTTTTGATATTCTATTTCAGGGGAAACCATTTAAGACACTAGGAGGATTTTTATATCCAAAAATATCTCAATTTTGAATTACCTCTCTCTAGACATTTTCTCTCTCGAGGTCAAAACAAGGTAAAGCAAGATCTTTCTTTTATTCTAGAGAGGGGAATAATTTCAAGAACGGAAGGGGAGGTTCTTACTCCTTTACACCTCGAAAGCTGGAGGTAGGAATCTTACAACAAACTTAATCATACTGAGGGTGCCATTTTCAAGACTGGTGAGAGAGATATTGCAAGATCTCCAACGAATGTCTCGTAATAGGTTCTATGCAAGACTTAGTTCTACAGTCAACAATGTGTAGCAATGGTCAGCCCAAGCGTTGCTAGCTCTTCAAGAAGCTGCTAAGGCATATTCGGTGGACCTCATGCATGATGCTCAGTTGGCAACTATTCATGCAAAGCGCATCACTCTTATGGACAAGGATTTGAGACTTGTACGAAGGATTCGTAATAATGCTGATGCCTTCAGTTTGAATATGGATAATATGATTTGAGTAAATCATATGATACATTGTAAACCTGTGTTTCAATGTACTTGTAATCTTTGAGAAGTGTTTTCAATACAAGTACAATTTGATGTTTCTTTCTCAATATCTTGGGTGTTATTATCTTTTTCTCTCGTATAGGTTTTCAAGTTTATCAAAAGCATTATTTTTTTGTTCACAGGCCTCATATGGATTTACAAATTTTCACACATGTATGCATGAAAGACTATAAGTGTATAAAATTTCAACAAATTTAGAAGTTTTGAAAATTTTATCTTTACTATAAAAAAAAATTACTCTAAAAATTAGATTACTTAAAACATGGAACGAAGTTCTAGAAACCCAAGGGAATTAGTAAGATGTTGCATCAAAGGGACTCTTATAAATAATGAAATTACTAAATATATTAAAAATTATAAAAAAAGTTTAAGAGTTATTTATTTTCATTCTATAAAAATATAAATGTAAGTTATATTTTCAAGTTATAAATATAAGTTTAGAGTCTTTCGTTTTCATTCTATTCTTGTTTTATCTTCTTCAAGAACATGGCTCGCACTAAGCAGACTGCCAAGAGGGTTGATCTCGTGAAGGTCAGGCCCCCACCACCACCCACACATTGCAAACGTTAGTGGAGACCCGGCACCATCGCTCTTCAAGAAATCAAAAAGTATCAGAAGACGACAGACCTTCTGATCCCGAGGAGGCCTTTTCTTTGCCTCGTTAGGGAGATTATGGATGATTTGAATGCAAGAAGCCGGTATCTCGATGGCATCGTCGGGTCGACAATAGTGAGGCTCCCACACGATGGACAACAATAGCTTTGGAAGCTCTTCAAGAGGCTACTGAAGCTTTTTTGGTGGACATATATGGTGACACAATGTACGCATCAGTCCATGCCAAGAGAGTCACCATCACTGACAAAGATATGCGGCTAGTTCTACACATGCGAAAGTGGAGGGAAGATTATGGTGATGAAGAGCCGCAGTTTAGGGTTTAGGGTTTAGGATAATCTCATGTATATTTCACAATGTAATCTCATGTGATCATGATGTAAATGCTTTACTTAATGAAAAAATATTTTTTTGATCCTTGCCAAGTGTTTACTTGTATTGTGATTTTAATTTCAAATTAATGATTATATATTATTTGTTGATCGCACGAATGCAATAAAACTTCAAAAATCTATTTTTATTAATACAAAAATTGTTACATCATGACATAGAAGTAAGTACAAAAATCCTAAACTCTGCAGCTCTTAGAAGTAGGCTCAGCAAAGTCAGTAGGAGGTTTAAGTGAAGGAATTACAATAAAATTTCCTTCGAGCTTGAGCTAGATAGCATGAAGATCAATCTTCCCAGTGGCAAGGCCTAGGCCAACTAGTGAATGAATCTTCCCTCCACGACGCTGAGCTTCAAACAAGTATAGGAGCTTGCAGTGCTTCACAAGCACTACCTTCTCTAAGCTTGATTTCACAAGTATAGGCTTGAATGCAGCACCCTTTGTTAAAGCCTTGATATTCATTAGAGAGACTTGTCTATTAGGGGAGCATACTTTGTTGATGATGCCGCCCCTTGTTCCACCAGCTCTAGATGCAAACTCATAGACGTATACAATTTCCTGAAGAAAATATTTGCATGCAAAAATAAAATATCCAAAATTATTCCAAAATACAATTGCATGAAAAAAAAATATTTTCAAATGAGATAAAATTGTCGGTGTGGGACCTCAGGGGCCTGGGACCCAACACATGTAATCTGGGATGCATCAGGCTCCTCTAGGCATGCCAACTGAAGGGTCGTAAGGATGGCCCTAAATCTGCGAATTCAAGGCCATCCTCTCGTGAGCCTTCGGCTGGCATGCCTGGAGGGGCCTGATGCATCCCAAATTACATGTGTGGGGTCCCCAGGCCCCTAAGGCCCCGCACCAAATTTTTTTAGGAAGATTTAAAAAAAATTACGTACCTTCTTAGCCTCATCATTCTATTTCCTATCCGATGCATCTAAGTCTGCCCCAGGGATTGCTCTATCACCATGTATATAGGGTCCAAGAGGTCAATGCGTGGTCGAGGTCCAAAGAGCTCCTCCTGTAGCCTCAAATTTTGCATCTGAGATATCATACTCAAGAGCAGATTCTACAGCACTTCTTTGGATGTGGATGATTGTAGAGACATCATCCATGCTCATGCCATCGTATCGGCCAATCTCAGTTACTTGTGGAGGGACATCCACAGTATCAAAGTCGATAAGGTCTTCATCAATATCCCAGACAAGGTGGTAGTAGAGCTCTTCCTCCCTCACATCCAAGACCTCAAGGAAATCCTGCATGAGCAAGTACTCAACACCATCTATATTGATGGCACTCAATGTACAAGTTTTGCATTCTCAGTGGGATGGGCTGCCTCTTGGTGGATAGTCAATAAGTCCAAAGACAAGCTACGTGCCTCCTCTTCTTGCTTGTCCAGGACTGTCTCCTCTGGCTCCTTCTCTTCATAGGTGAGAAGAGGTACCACTGGCTCCTCATCATTCTCCTCTTCAAAATCAGAGCATAATATATAACTAACAAAGGCAATATCCTGCTTGATGAGATCGGTCGGGTTTTCCTCCTCAAAAGTGAGGGGCACGAGGTAGATCAGAAGGGGGGGGCATGTGCAAGTTCTCTTTGCACAACCTTTCTATGGTTGTCACCACTCTTCATGGAGAAGAGAAACTCTAGGGGTATCCACTGAGTAGTGGAGTCAGGGATAAAAAATGTGATATCATCACATTCCGCGCAAAAAAATGCAAGAGCTGAGCTATCGGGCTCTAGAGTCCTAAATATATTCTCTAGCTCAACACTCTGACAAAACCTAGGGTAGATCTGGTCCCACACTGACCGTAAGTTTCACTCATCCCACTGTGCGAACGCATCATGGTGAGATGAGAAGTCATGGTGAAGGCGTAAAGGGAGCAAGCAAGGTGGATAGAAAGTGAGAGATAGAGAATGTAATGGAAGTGAATGAAAGTAACTCCTACTTATACTTATAAATATAAGTTTATATATTATTTCATTAAAACTTTAATAAATTAATATATATTTTATTAAAATTTTAATGGAGTAATATTTATTTCATTAAAACTCATGAGGAGGTGATGGCACTCAATGAAGCTAGTGGTGGGTCATGACTTTGGGTTTCGTAAGACTGGATGGATGTAATTTATACTTATGTTTATTATTATACTTATATTTATTTTAATACCTTATGTTTATACTTTAGTAAATAAAGGACACTTCAATAAAATATAATAAATAATAAATCATACTTCTATTTCTTGTTACATATTATTATTATTATTATTTACAAAGTTACTTATATTATTATTTACACTTTAATATATACTTAAAGTTATATTTATTTTTATACTTATATCCATAGACTTAAAATTAACGACACTTCATTAAAACATAAGAAATCATAAATCATATTTATATCTATAGGATAATTAATTATATTATTATTTACACTTAAATATATATTTAAAATTATACTTATGAGGGCAAGATTGGTATCTTGGCAGTCACTTCCTTTTCAGATCACACCCCAGTTATTTTGTCCCTAGAAGACACTTGGAGGTATGATAGGCATGTGAGCATTAGGATTCTGGATAGCCTCATCCTCGATTCCAAGATTTGCAGAGAATGATAGAGCTGATTTGGGCGGGATTGGACTTTACCTCAAGCAGTGTTGCATGGACATTGGATGTTGGCGGGAGATCAACGATTTCTTGCATTAGTCAACCCAGATCAGATTGGAGGGATTTTGGGAGTAGGAAGTCTAAGGAGAGGCTTGGTCTCTTTACAGTAGAGCGACTTCAAGAGTGTTCCCCACATAGCCCACGGATTGAGAGTCTACTAGCTGCTACCACATGGAGATTAGATCAATTGAGTAGAGAAGTGTGGAGTATAGATACCACGCCAGAGTTTCATTCTAGACCCAGGATAAGGACAGAGTCATAGGAGATTTCTTTGAGATAGCTGGCCCCCACAGGAGGAGAGATGGTATTTGACAAACTGCATGGCTAGGATGGAGCTATTGCTCTCCTATTGCTTCTAACCTCCCCCATGTGAGAGCCACTGCCACACTAATTTCTTCCGCTTGCTTCTCATAGGTACCCTATTATCCCCACATGTGATGGATGCATGAGAGAGGGTATGGAAACACATGAGAGAGGTGTCTCCCTCCTCTCTTAGGTCCTTCTTATTACTGACTCGGAGGAGTTGGCAAAGGCGATAATGGCACTACCTAGGGGCAAATGTCCAGGGGTGAATGGGCTTCTAGTATCTTTCTTTCTTCATCATTGGGGCCTCATGGAAGGCGGCCTTCAAGCTGCCCTTCAACAAGATGATGATCAGAAGGCACATGTCACAGAGGCTCGTAGAGGGTCTAATATGCTTGATTCCTAAAGAGAGTGGTGAGATAGATTGGAGATCTAGGAATGCAGATCCATCACTCTTCTTGGGATGGCCTATAAGATCTTGGCCAAGGCCATTAGCAGAAGACTTCAACTCTTTCTATTACACTTGATTCATGACACTAAGACCGGCTTTGTTCTTAGGATTGGAGCATTTTGGACAACATTTTCACCTTCTAGGAGACGACAACTTCAGCGAACGAGGATGCAGCAGTACTAGGACCTCATAGTGCTACTCCTAAAATTTGAGAAAGCTTATGATAGGGTGGATTAGAGCTTTCTGGTGGGCACAATGAGCCAGATGAGATCCCCATGGAGTGGATTTGTAATCAAGTAGATTTGGTTGCAGATCATGCACATGGGGGATAGGGCCTAGGCACTTGGGCTTAGGGTCATTTACATGTGTACTTTGGGGGCCTTGGGCTATATTGCACATAGCGCTCATGGGCTTTGTACCTTTTTGATAATATCGATTTTCATGAGTACACTTTCTCTTTGGAGCTCTAAGCTTCCATGGTGGACTTCTCCCTCTTGAGATGTTAGGATGGTGACCTACACCCATGTTATCTACTCCATGTCTTGAGTGGGTCATTTGCTTTCTTGCATTGGTATCAGAGCTTTGATTTGATCCATTTTCTTAGAATTTTTTTCAAATTTTTTTAGTTTTTGTGAGTTTATTGATTTTCTTGATCAAGAAACGGGGATATGGTGATCCTGCTCTTGAGTTGATTAAATCTTTTTAATTCACTTTTTCATAAGCTTTTGGGGGCTATGGGTTATGGTGGACCAAATTTTTAGGGATGGCCTCATTAAATTTGAATGTCGGGACCAAAATTGGGGGAAACTACTAATCCATAATTAATTACTAATCCAAAACGTTTTAGTTCTCCCTTTTCTTTTTGCTTGATCTAGAGAGAAAATAGGGCTTCAATCTCTGTGATTAGCAAGCATTGCTTTAGGGTTTTGATGTGGTGAGCCTTCTCTTCAAGTAGAGCACAAGAAAACATTGTTTCATCAACGATTACAAGGCTGCCTTTGCGTTTTCTACAACAGCCATTTTTGTATAAATCCTTATTTTTTCTTCATGAGCAATGGCTCATATACCACTTAATAGTCTTAGACAAGCTTAACAAGCTTGCCTTAAGACTCATTAGGCATGTTATGCTGAACATTTCTTGCATTTCTTCCCTGTAGCACCGTTTTTATTTTTCTACACAATTCATTGTTTTCTCTTTAATGATTAGAATTAACAAGTGCTAAATAAGCTTAGCTGAAGCCTAAGTAGTCATATTATATGCATTATGCCTTACAATGGAGCCAACAAATCGGTAGATTTCACTATGTGCATAATAGAGGGTTGCAGCCATTTTTTGCAAGAATCAACCTATATAATCATGGTATTCTAAGCCTTGATTGTTCATAATGCTTACTCAAGGTGCCATAATCAAGCTACAAGCAATTTTTGAAGCCATTTTGGTGATCATGGATCATGAGGAGGAAGACGCAAGCTAAAAGTTCAAGGGCCACAAATCTTCAACAATAGACTTCCATTTCAACCACTGACAAACCATACAAGTTTCAAGAGATTAATGGTGAGTGGCTACTAGCATTAACTCTTCATATTCCACATTTCTCCTTGATTTTGGAAGTTATTTAGGGTTTGACACTTGGAAACCCTAATTAATTGGTATTGGCCACTTCAACTTGCCATTCAAATGGTCCCAATGATCAATTCCATATACCATTGAATGCCATTGGAATGGAATGACTAATTACTTGATTAGGGATTCTCTTGCATGATTCACACATATCCAATCAAGGGATTTGAGAGAGCCTTCATCATACAAATACTTGATGCAATCTATGCTTAATTAATGTTGGATTGCATATGCTTCCCTTATGCCATGGTAATGGCATACTATGGACACTTGATGTGTTGAGATCACTTGGAAGTTATGGTACTATGCCTTGGAGATGAGAAGAGCATGACTACATGCTAATAATTGTAAATGGATATGATTTTGACATGAGTTCATGCAAACGTTCTTATAAGTGAAGTTATTAATCTCCTCAAGCATTTCCACACACATTGTATTCACATTTCTATTCCTAGAAATGGATATGATTTTGACATGAGTTCACAAATTCCACACACATTGTATTCACATTTCTATTCCTAGAATCTTGAATGTGTGTGTGTGAACCATGGCATTTGGTTGGAGAGGCCAAGGGGAGCACGTCTTGAATCTTCCTTGCCATGAGTTCTGTGGTAAAGAGGTAAGAAAGAGGATTAGGTACTTGGAGTGAAGACATGGCCCCAACTCTTGACATTGGATTCTAAACTTTGGTAAGAGGGTGGGAAGGCTTAGCTAGGATATTAGCAAGCAAAGCTCTCCATCAACAAAAAAAGCCCTTCATCAACAATCAATCTTCATCGCGGCACAAAGGTCACATGTAACATGCCGTTTTCCAATGCATTATGCAATGAGGATATGCCTTGATACTATGCCAAATTCCAAGAGAACATTGGTTGTGGATTGAATACATAGAAAATTTGAGATTTGGTCACTAATACAAAGAAGAACATGCCAAAAAGTTTCAAAAATTAAATGCATGGTTGGAATTAAGGGCAATTGTGGACACACATAAGGTGCTTTTGGATGCCAAAGATGCTTGGAAGCAAGGGGTGGTACATGTGGAAGGCAAATGTGTAGTACCAAAAGAGTTGTTGAGCTAAATTTGTAGATTCACGAAACCCTAATTCAGTAAAATTACATTAGGTCTAGAGTTTGGGTGATTATATAGGCTCTTAGTAATCCATTAAACCTTTCCAATAAGCCTTAAACCTCTCTGTTCTGGGATAATTTGGATCCCCAACTTGCCAATTTTCATTGGAGGTCAAACTTGTGCCTAGTGAGAAACATCAAGTTATTTGGGACAACTGACATCATAGGATGGATGTACATCATTAGGTCTTCCCAATAATCCATAGTACACCTGAATACGATGTCATTTGGGGGGTCAAACCTATATGGTTAACTTTAACCAAATGTCAAAACAGGGGATATCTGCACTTTGACTTTGGTCAAAGAGCCCTCTTAGGCATAGCTAGTACTTGTCATCACAAGCCTACACATCAAATTCCATCTAAATCCGATCACATTTAAGTACTCTATAGCCTAATTCCTATTTTAGCAGTGTTGCATAAATCCTAAAACAGAGAATATTAGGACTATTCAAAAATCTTATGTTCTTGCATATTTGCATTCTATGCCATAAGATCTATCCATAGAGCCCTATATCATCAAATTAAGACACCATTTGAGCCTTCTACAATCCAATTTCCATTTCCATTGTATATGCCTTGTGCACGACCACCCTTAGATTTCGAGGACGAAATCATTGTAGGAGGGGATGGTTTGCTATCAAGTAGATTTGGTTACACATTATGCACATGGGGGATGGGGCCTAGGCACTTGGGCTTAGGGTCATTTAGAGGTGTACTTTGCGCGACTTGAGCTATATTACACATAGGGCTCATGGACTTTGTACCTTTTTTATCATATTCATTTTCATGAGTACACTTACTCTTTGGAGCTCTAAGCTTCCATGGTGAACTTCTCCCTCTTGAGATGTTAGGATGGTGACCTACACCCATGTTATCTACTCCATGTCTTGAGTAGGTAATTTGCATTCTTAGAGTATTTGTGGAGTCTAACGACTTACTTAGCCTCACACAGCCAGGTTCTCATACTACAGGGAGCCCATGGAGATAAATTCTCCATTTCTCGCTTGGTTCGGCAAGGCTGTCCTTTTGCACCTTACATCTTCCTATTCTTCATGGAGCCATGAGTAGTTTTCTCTTAGCCTAGAAGACCGGGCTTCAAGGATTGTGTCCTCCCCTCCACATGCAGGAAGAGCATCTTGACTTAGAGTCTGCACATGACACAACAGCTTTCCTTTTTGGAGATGTGAAGAATCTCTAGAGGTTTGCGGAGATGATCAGATTTTGTGTTGTGCATCAGGAGCATAGATCAATTGGTAGGAGTCGTGGTGTTTTGGTAGGCTCAGCACCCACCCACACTTGGTGCAGTTGAGGCTTTCAAGGGGATACCAAGGGACACTCCAATTTGTTATCATAGTTGCCAGGTGGGCATTGACATCTCTCCCAAAGAGAAGCACAGCAAAAGCTTGCCCCACTTCATCTAAGTATTCGGCGGAAGAAGTTTTTATACTCGAGTTCTTTGAGACTCTCCCTAGTTGGTAGAGTGGTGGTGGTGAACCATGTACTTCTTGCCACTATGTGGTACATTACTTCATGATGGGCCTTCTCTCGGGCATGTATTGGCTAGGTACAACGATTGAGTTGGAACTTCTTATGGGCCCACGGTGTGACGGGAGGCCAGACAAAGGCAAGGTGGCATGGAGAGTGATCATTCAGCCACATTGTAGAGGGGGGCTAGATCTCATTGACCGTGCTAGTAGGCAAGCTGATTGTCAAAGGACTCCTTCTCGTCGGTGGGGTCATCCCTTGAAGGATTTCCTATTGGCCAAGATTTCAGCCCACACTCCGAGTCTTGGGCACCTTTGGCCGTAGAGAGTACAAAATGGATTTTCAGAGAGATTCGGGCCGGTGGTTTTAGTCCAGCTTTCAAAGGACAGATTTGTAGCCAACCTGCTTGAAGCTTGGGATCAGGCCGGCCCGGCCCTTAGACAGATAGCTATGGCACCCTGAGAGGAGCAGCTTCAGTAGCGTCTGGTCTGGAACCCCCTTATCGGTTTACCCAATGGCCACATGTTGGGGGCCCTACTCATGTATAATGGGGTGCCTTGAGCATACGACCTACTAGGTCTCTTGAAAATTGGATCGCACATGGGCAGTGACCCCCGAAGGTGCAAGAGAGAGGCTTGATAGGGGCCTAGGGTAGAGACAAGCTCAACATATCAACATCAACTCAGGAGTGGCTAACTCCTTTCCCATACCTGACCCCACTCAGTGTGGCTAGGTGTGTTTACCAGACACGATATTCTATTGGGTGGCAGTTCAATGGAGCATATGAGGGCAATGGTCTACTCACTTTTTCTATTGGATCCCATGGCAGACTAGAGGGATCCAAGATTCCCTTAGAGGATTTTAGTTGTTGCACCTTGTAAAGGGTGAGGGTGATTCATTATTGGGGGCATCGGAGTGGCACATAGACCCAGCACTAGCCAAGGTGGCTAGTGAGAGATTCTGCGGAGGGCTATTCATAAAGGAGTGTTGACCTCTCATGTGCCTATAGTGGGAGACGAGAGAGGGGAATTGGCATGACCCCATGGATTGGGAGGAGACTCCGGATTGCCCCTTCTTTGCATATACCTCACGGCTAGGTCACAGGATCCAGATGCCAGATATTGATGGCACCCTAGTAGTAGCAGCACTTTGGCAGTTCACAAGGCTTCTCCAGCACTTCCTTTCAAATTTTTGGAAGAGGCTTTGGGACAATTTTTGGCCTAGAAATATCACCCACTTTATTTGGTTGATAGCACACAGGATTTTGATACTTGGTTGTGGTAGTTGGAGGTCATCCCACAACAGCTTGTCTGTGGTGTAGCCACCCTCAGGTTGATAGCACACAAGATTTAGATACTTGGTTGTGGTAGTAGGAGGTCATCCCAACAGCTTGTCTCTGGTGCAGCCACCCTCAGGAGTCTCAGCAGCATTGTCTTTGGGATTGCCCGAAGGCTCAACAGATTTGGCAGCGGATCCTCTGCATCTTCAGTATGAGTAGGGCATTGACCCAGATCATTACATGTGTGGCACTATCGCTTGGGCCATAGAGGTTGGAGTGGTCAGGGATTATGAGGAGGATGGGGGAGGGCTAGTGGAATGCACACAAAGTCATGCTTCTGGACAGATTTGGCAGCGGATCCTCTGCATCTTCAGTATGAGTAGGGCATTGACCCAGATCATTACATGTGTGGCACTATCGCTTGGGCCATAGAGGTTGGAGTGGTCAGGGATTATGAGGAGGATGGGGGAGGGCTAGTGGAATGCACACAAAGTCATGCTTCCGGAAAAGCAGTTATTAGTGGTGGGTAAAAGTAATGATATTAGTATAAGTTCCCCCTTCCTTCTTTCTATCATATCTTGACCTCGCATAAGGTATTGTAGGTGTTTTGTAACCATCCCTTCCAACTTAGCTCCATCAATTTTCGTTGGCCAGGAGCGCCCTTTGTTATTTGTCGTGGCATGTCAAATTACAAATTTAATGGTGGTAAATGACTCTCATAAGATCGGATGGACCTAATGGATTCTCCCTTAAAGATGACTCTCATAAGACCGGATGGTGGTAAATGACTCTCATAAGACCGGATGGACCTAATGGATTCTCCCTTAAAGATGACTCTCATAAGACCGGATGGACCTAATGGATTCTCCCTTAAAGATGAGCATTGGAATCGACAGTTTTGTGAATTGGGTCACTCTAGGAAAACTAATGGGGTTGGGGCTTGGATATCCAATAATGGTTTTGTAATCTTTAGTGATGTAAAGGCCTCACCATTCGCCATGTCTCATGTGATAGGGTTTCTCTTTCGAATCCAGACTTATTTGGGCATTGGTGATAAAGGATCTTTTACAATAGCTTTCCCTTTGTTGGCATTTGAGCTATTGAAGCCTTTATCCATCATTGATGAGGAGATTTGAGAACTTGTAAGTGGTGGTAGTGAGACTAGCGGTATACTTTTATGTTTTGGTATCCAGATACAATGGTTACCCTTGTAGTAGCCTTGAGCTTTTAATAAGCATTTGGGGATCCATTTCGGGGGAACTTAACTTGGACTTCCTGTAGTGATTCTTGTGTTCATGTCGATTGAGGTGGTATTGGTGGAGAAATCTTGGGAACCCATTTCAAGGTAGATTTGGGTTGCCACTTTATAGCTTGTCGTATCTGTTTGTTCTTTTGATATGCACATGTTTGGTGTGTGGCAATAGAAGAATTGAGAGTGTTTTTAAATGATGATGTTGAAGTTGAGGGGGTTTCGATAGATTTTGTACATGTTGAAGCTTCCTCCTCATTGGAGACCTTCAATAATAGTAAGAGGTGGAAGGGGTTTATGAGTAGATTGTTCAGCTATGGTTTTATCCACAAAGACACATGACCAATCAATCATACATCCTGAAGCCTTCATTCATGTACAACCAAGTATTATCGGTTCAAGTTTATGAGTAGACTATTCAACTATGGTTTCACCCACAGAGACACACCACCAATCAATCATACATCCTGAAGCCTTCATCCATGTATGACCAAGTATTACCGGTTCACGTAATGTTGTGGGTAGGCATAACCAAGAAGTTTCCCACCACGTACTTGTTGCCATCATAGGATGTCTCTATTTGTAAATATATAATAACCCAAGAACCTTGGTATTTCTACCCATGGATACCTTTCACCTTTAAGGAGGTATCTACAAGTTCGGATTTTCCCATAACCGGTTTCATGCATTCAAGGAAATTAGATTGTGACTAGCCCCCATCAAGTAATGCATTATAAAGCATTTTACCATAAGGGCTAGGAAATTGAATGGATGTTTATAGAGGTGCTATGTGCTCCTTTGTGTCTCTCTCAGCCACTGCCACAAGGTCTTGTGCAGTAGGTCTAAGGTTTTTTTCGACATTGTTGAAGTTTGGCTCATCTTTCCCCTTGCATCCTCTTGGTCTTAGGTCTTTTTTGAGCATCCCTTTCCTTGGTGGCTTTCTTGTCATGAGAGGCACGTAAGGATTCTTTAGTAAGAGGTCTATAGTAATTTTTAAACTTACTTCCAATGAGAAAACCAACAGTTTCAACTCCATCAAGAGTCTCAACACATATAGTACCTTGTGGAGTAACTTCACAAACCCTAAATGGCCCCTTTTTAGTATATTTAAGCCTTTTCTTCACTACAGAGCCCATACAAAAATATAAGATCTCCTACCTTGATCTCCTTATCCTTGAGATTTTGGTAAAACCACTTATTTCTTTAGTTCTTTTCTATCAACATGTTTTGCACTGCAGTTTGTCTCTCCTCCATAAGTTCTAAAATAAATAACCAATCAGCCAATTCATTACCATCAAGCTTTTCACTAACAACTACCCTTGAACTAGGGATCATGAAATCCCAAGGCATTACTGCCTCAAATTCCATACACCATCTTAAATTGTGTGCAACCGATTGCAACTTTCTATGGTGTGGGATATATCCATAAAGCTACTGTGAGCTTAGACTTGTGAGCTTAGACTCTGAGTCAGTGCATCAAGGCTCAACAGTATTAGTTAGTGTTCAAATAAGAACCTTGTTAGTGCTCTCTGCTTGGCCATTTGCATGTGGGTAATATGGCGATCCAAGCATCCTTTATTCCTATGCATGTAAAGGGTGCTATGGAGCTTCTAGATGAATATCTACAGTGTGGGAGCGGTCTCCATTAATGCTAATGAGAAGTTCTAGTCAGCATCAAAAGAAGCTATGCCTCTCCTCTCTAATCAGCGTGAGGAATTAGCATCTATAATAGAAAATGAAAATCTTACTTTGATACTCCTTGGTACCTAAGGAGAAGAAAATGATGACCAATCTAGTAAAGAAGTAGAGGAATATCAAGATCAAGTGCTAGATGTTTAGATTTTTTACTCTACTACTTTACATAATTTAGTTTATCATGAATCTCCTACTTTATATACTTTAGTTTATTGCTCTAGAAACCTCAAGACATTTCATCTCATCTTTGTATGAAGAACTTTTGTTTCATATTATTTGTATTATCTTGCTATTTAGGTTTAGAAATAGATTCAAGCATGATTGTAGGGTTTTTTTTAAATTATAGAGCTTATGATGTTATCTATTCTAATCTTTTTTTATCACTTATCCAATAATGTGTATATTTGTGTATAGTGGTAAACTTTGTTCCAAGAAAGTTCATTAAAAAAAGACTCTTTCATTCATGAAATTTATAAAACACCATATTAGTGAATTTGGGAATTTCCCAATTCCTATTTTTGAATACTTAAAAAAGGGGGACATGGATAACATGTTTGTAAGTTTCTCAAAACCCTATCACATGACCTATCGTTGGAAAGCGCTTGAAAAATGGAATCTAAAGAGCTATAAAGCACTCATTTTGTAAGTTTCTCAAAACCCTATCATATGACCTATCGTTAGAAAGCGCTTGAAAAATGGAATCTAAAGAGCTATAAAGCACTCATTTTGGATTAGTGGTGTTCAAGTTATGGTTAATCCAAACTTTTGACCACGTGTCCCAAACTTGTGGGAAATTCCCATATTCCCCAATATGGTGTTATAAAATAAAATTTAATTTTAGAAAATGGTATTTCTTTAAGTTGTGGTCAAGTTGTTTTTATGTTAAGCATTATTAATCTATGGAGGTCACCACATGTTCTCTCTTGAAAAACGTGTCAAAATTCATGTAGTTTTTTAATCTACACGTGGAATTCTAGATGTGCCTTCAAAAAAAGTGTGTTTTAAAGCTATTTTTGAGCTTTCACGCATTTTGGGAGGGAATCTTCTTAGGTAACCCTCATCAACTACATATTTTGCTCGCAACAGTGTTACAACTCGATTCTTATGAAATGATCTTAGAAAGACCATTTATGTGTTAAGCTAAAATGGTCCATGCTTGATCCAAAAACCATGTCCATCTATAATTTGATGACTCAATCCTTAGAGAGTAGACATAGTGACTGGTCACGTTCATCGTACTGGTGGACTATTCGACGTCCAAAGATTTGATACTACCATCCATTCAACCCCTTTGTAATCCTGCTATACTTGTAGAGAAGAGACTGAGGTAGGGAAGGACCTGACCTACAAAGATGCTAAAAAGCAAGCTATTGAGCTTAAATATGATCTAAACTAGATACATATGATGGCTACAATCAATATCTAGGGAGCTTAAATATGATCTAAACTAGATACATATGATGGCTACAATCAATATCTAGGGAGCTGAAGGTTCATCAACATGGGTTACACCTCATGTGGTGAGGAGCTCTCGAAGGTCATGCCCCTAGCAATGATTTGTGCTCTACCTTCTAATACTACCAAGGGGATTGGTTAAAGTGAACTTGAGTCCACATGGGATGAATCAAGCTCAAGCACCAATAGTGGTTAGGGGTATGAAATAGAGACTGAAAGCAACACCAACTCCTAGAAAAATATACCCCACAACATCCAAAGAAACTATAGGGAGTAGCTCGGAATTTGATACGGATTCTAAATCTAAAGAGAGGGATGAAGTTTGTTCAAGATGAGCATCTCCGAAGATGGCGAAGACGTAAATGCTATGCACTGAATCATCATAAAAGGTTGTAAGATAGAACAAGTACTCCGCAATGGCTCCAATACATGGGTGCAATTGACTTACATCAAAAGTTTATAAACGATTGGGGAGAGGAGTCACAAAAGGTCAAGTATTGTAGACCACCCCCAATTGATACAAACTTTTGACTTACATCAAAAGATTATAGATGATTCAAGAGAGGAGTCACAAAAGGTCAAGACTATTATAGACCACCCCTAATTGATATAGCTAAGGTGGAAGTCTCTCATGAACCAAAAAAGAGTTAGTCAGCTAGAAGGAAACAAAATCATGAATTCACACAAAAGGAATGAGAGACTAAGGCTGTAGCTAAAGCAACTGGAAAAGGAAAGGAAAATGACCTTGATTTGTGGTTGTTAGAATAGCCCTAGGGCCCCCTAGAGCCATTCTAAAGCACATTGCTCTTGCAATAATGGCTCTGGGACCATTCTAAAATTCACCAGTTGTTGGCACAAGAGGGTAGAGAATGGCCCTATGGCCATTATTTCAAGCATACTGTGCACGATAGAATGGTCCTAGGGACATTCTAAAACATATTGTTCTTGTAAGGATGGCCCTAGGGCCATTCTACCAATGCACATTCTTGATGTTGCATGCATACACATGTAGAGAATAACCCTCGGACCATTCATTTTAATGTTTTATGTGGTGTGTAGATGTTTTTGTGATAGAGAAGTGTCATTGGTGTTTAAATTTTACAAATGATATGAACATTACAAAGATTTGAATTGAATAGGAACATCTTATATTCACGATAAAAGATCATTACTAAGAAGCTTCAACAATAGTCCTACATATGAAAATGCTATTGAAGTTGTGGAGGAGTCAGTTATAGACGATATTGAGAGTTGTACAATACAAGGCATGTCTAAGAAATCAATGTTGACTATGGTGTTGGTTTTGAATGGATTCCTATTGAAGCATTGTATTCAACCATCAACATTGCATTGATCCACTATGTATGGACCAAATATATATTTTATAATCCAACCTTGATGTATAAAGTTTTTGTAGACCCTTTTTGAAAGATGTAATGTTGGGATCTTGTCAATGACAATGGAGGATAATGTTATTAAAATGGTAAGAGCTTTGCAAAAAAAGTGGCAAATACTTCCTCTTTTGCCATTTGGGGTCAATAGGCTTGTTACACTTATGAGAAGAAGAAATTGTTTAGGCCAGACAGTCGAGGTATCAAGGTAATGTTTAAGACATTGGAGAGAATGTCTAAAGCCTTTGAATGTTCTCCCAAGAGGACCGTTCTTGCTCGATGACTCTCCATATAAAGGATGTGTTATTTCCGTAACTACATCTTTCCATCCAAGTTTGAAATACATAAGAATAATGACAACATTTTTCTGGGGGAATTAGTACCTTACCTTATGAGACTTGATGATGTTGAGGATGTACGTAGTGTGATTGACTCTAGCCATTCAATCGGCTCCATTGTCAAATGACCATGAATGGTTTGACCTTATTAGTGGTATTATTGATTAATTAGAAAGAGTATAATGTGAAATGGTCATAAATAAGATTTAATACAAGTAGACTTCCTCTTGCAAAGCAATTATAGGATATTTTTGAGGGTATAGAAGCAAATTTGGTTAATACAACTATTGCTAAAAAAACCACTTATTTTGTAGGATCGATTCCCGTAGAGATTCATAAACGTCTTCATGGGGAAGCCAACAGAGATTGATAAACTTCTTCATGGGGAAGAAAGAGAGATATACACAGTAGACAGACAATCAAAATAAAGGCGAACAAGAATTCAAGAGATGTGGAGTGGTGATCCACAAGACATAAAGAAGGGTACCCTTGTTGCTACCCTAGATGAGGATGATGCTTTAAAACATCTGTGAAAATATGAAATTACCAAGCACACATTATCACTAACAGCGCATTGGATTAGAACAACTCATCCAAATGCATTTGAGGGAAATTATAGCTTGGAAATTGTAAATACAACAAAAGGAAGGGCAAGCGCAAGAGGGGAAAGAACACTACTAACACTAGTGTACTACCACTTGATGAGGTAGATATTTTGGTGTACTTTACTCTCACAAAAGCATGTTACTTGAGAAAGTAAACCATTTCTATTTCACAAGAGAAGATCCCTTGCTCTAATAACTTTGAGCTTGGTAGTACGTCCTCGGATGTGTTAACATGACAACGAACCCAAGGAGTCTTAGCTTCACGTGTACACATAGAAGAGAAAAATACCTTTGTGGATAGTGATGAAGAGGATGCCTCGTCTACCTCTTCAAGGGAAGGCACACCAACTAGTGATGGTGATGGTATAGGTAGCAGTGATGATGAGGAGCCATAACGATGCCATGAGTTGTATGTCTAGAAAATAGCTCCTTTTTTAAAGTTGGATTAATTATATTTCTAGATTGAAGATGTCAATAACAAATGGTCTCTATTTTGATATATTTTTTAAAACTTATTGTTAGATTTTCAGTTGTAATCTCAAAAAGTAAGCAAAACCAAGTCTCTTTTTTCATTCCATTTTTTTTTTGGTAAAAAATACGCAAAGTGTCCTAAATATTGTCATTTTTGGGAGACATTATACGCATGCATAGATCACTTTCCAAAAAAAGGTAAAAACATTGACCTTTTTTAATGGGATCTTTATACCTAGTTTTCTCGCAACAATGTTTTGCTTCGAAAAAACCATCACAATGAATGTATGTCTCACTCAATGTTTTAACACCTTGATCTTAAGATTGTGTAACATCTCCACCATTGGTTTGGTAATCGTACTTCAGCCATTTTAACCACAATATCTAAGACTTCAAGCTTGGGTTTGGCCATTTTTTCCTAGCATTTTTTGATGATTATACTAACTCCCACACCACTATCAAGGACTCCCATTACTATGATCCCCTTGGCAGTGAGCCTAGTAGTAATGCACTGGATTTATCACCTTCAAAGTATTGACCCAATTTATTCAATGTAATTTTGACCATTGATTTGGTTTACTCATCCTCTACTTGGATTCTTAGATCTTCTATGACTTGATTCAGTCAAATTCCATACTAGAGTTGAGTCTTCTGGGTTTCTATAAATGGTGATAGTCCTATGTTGAGTTCTCCATTTAAAAGAGATTTCAATGCTCTCTGTAGAGTTTGGGATCTCCACACAAGTGCATAGTCATCGTGGTCTTTGTTTGAAAAGCCATGACTCCACACTAGGTATATCCAAGGGTTTGTGGGTTACGATCGGCTTTAGGTTATTTGGATCCACAATGTCAGATATATTTACTGGTTTTGCTCTTG
Organism: Cibotium barometz; assembly: GCF_041138505.1. Classification (NCBI taxonomy): domain Eukaryota; kingdom Viridiplantae; phylum Streptophyta; class Polypodiopsida; order Cyatheales; family Cibotiaceae; genus Cibotium; species Cibotium barometz. Next base: position 20,095,975 of record NC_141082.1, on the reverse strand, counting down.
GTTCTAACTCCTCCTCAGTATGTGTGACCATGTCTCTCAGCTTGAAGTTGTTCTAATTCTTTTACAAAGTCGAGATATAAACCAAGTTTCTCTTTCTTTGGTTTCTTGGGGGCTTGAATCCCTTCCTTTTTTATCTCCTTAGTTTTTGGTTGAGTGTCTCTAGTTTGCTCATATTACAGGACCTTTTCTCCAAGTACAAGATTTCAACAAATTTTACAAATTACTTTAAATAAGTTAACTACAAGTTAATACATCAACCTTAGAAGAAGAATTAAATGGAAAACTTAAACGAAAAAGTATTTATGAACACAAGACAAAAGCATTGGGTCCAATCCGCCCCCCCATATGTAAGACCCGCGGTCCCACATATGAGTATTTAAATGATTTATTAAGGTATGAAGTAATTTGATACAATCATACGTCTTCTTATCAGAGAAGAAAAGAGAACATAGAAAGAAAAGACAGCTTCATCCAAGGAACCTGCAATTCTTACAAACCATGTTTAATATCTCTTTCTCTCTCTCTCTCTCTCTCTCTCATGAAATAATTAAACCATAGATGGAAAACAATAAGAGAACTAATACTCCCTGTAGACGTTTGCATGTCTCAGCCTGTCTTGACTCCCTGTATTAATACAAGTACAGGCCTGCAACTTGTAGCCACTGTTGTATCCCTCCGGTTTTTCGTCAGAATATAGTCATGTTGGTACTTAAAATTACGGGAATAGGCCTGGTCTACAATTTGGCACAAGCAGTTTTGCTAAATTCAATTGTATGCAAAAACCTATCTACTTTTTGGGAATCTTTATAGATATTCTATTTTTATCATAAATTTATTTTCTTTATATTTATCTATTTGTTTAAGAGATATTCATGTACTCTCATCTCTAACTACAATTTTTATTAAATAAATATAATTAAATTCACAAGAAAGTTCACTCATATAACAATTCAGGACGACCAACATGTGTGTCCACTACTGAATCAGAATCCTCATCAATATAATTCATTTATACTAGTTCATCATGTGTTCCCAAGTTAACTCATTTTGTTTTCTTCATTTTCTCCCCTTTTGTAGAATTCTTTCTTCTATGTTCCCTCTTCTTTTTGGATCCACTGCTAAAGTAGCTTGGTTTTCTACATTCTTTTCCATAATAGGTGTGTTTTGGGCCATGAGTCCTGTTATTTACATTCATATACAGGTTTTGATTTCTCAAAACTGATTTGTGAGTTTTCCCACCCACTCCAATCACATTGAGAGGTGTGATGGTAGGACCATTCTGCTGATTTACAACCACCACTTTCATTGGGAAATCTTTGATCCAATGATCTATGCCACAAACGATTGCACATTGCAGGTGCCATGCTGGAAGATGCAACTTGGGTGATTGGTTGGTTTAGAATGGGGAACTCAGAGATTTGGTGTGGTCCCTACCAATGATAGCATTGAAGAGGCATCCTCTTAAGAGTAGAGTTGATGTCTCAACCTCTTCCTACTATGGTGGCTAGCTGGTATACTAGTTTGACTCTGCCTCTTGCACTGACTACAGAGTAGTACAAATAAAGCTTTGTGGAGTCCTTAGAGACATGTGAGTCACCGTCCAAGTTAACCTCATAGTCTAGACACTCAAAAGGTTCCTTCTTGAAACCTATTTGATTCAATGGTGTAATACTCGGGGGTGGAGGTTGAGATCCCAAAACTGGTGGAGGTAAAAACACATTTTATGTATTGTAAATCCCCCTTGTTGCAATAGGTTTTTATGTCATTTGATCAGCATTAGGTTGAGATGTTGCCACCATAGGCATTAATTATGTCTTGTGGTTGTGGTGAGGCCACTAAAGCCAACAATTGAGGCCTAGAAGCATTAGCAAGGGTTTGCAAACACGTGCGGCACTATGAAGCCTCATGATTATATCGTCCACAAAAAGTAAAATCATTAGGGCCAAAAACGTCTCAAAATGGGCTGTGTAAGGAATTTCACTAACTTGCTAATTAGTAGAATGTTGACAGTCAAAACGGCTCCAAATTTGGCCGTTTTGGATATTTAAAGCGTATCTATGTGATTGAACACGTATCTAAGTACATATTTTAAAATCTAAAAAAATATATCGTTTTCATGCTACTCTTTAATGGCTCGTCTCGAAATTTGTCCTCTTTTAGTGACTTCGCGGCAAATACTTATTTGTCTTACTTTTGAATGACCATTCCCTCCGAACGCGCTCTCATCCATTCTCCAAAAAATTTCACTCCTTTGCTTCTCTAAGAATTTCACAAGCTACATCTCATTCTCATTCTTCTGCATCTCTCATGTTCTAATAGCTCTGCTAATATTTTTAGCTCTGTTAGTAATGAGTGATACATCTAATCGTAAGTTTCATTTGAATATCAAGCTCAACCAAGAGTATGCAACTACACGGAGTGTCTACCAAAGATCCCTTTCATGTGCGAATGAAGCTCAACATCTTCGCAACGAAGGAAAGAAGCATATTGACCTATGGACAGATGGAAGTCTATATCCACCGGATCCCAGAACAGGATGGTATCCTTCTTTTCACACACCATATGATTTGATTAGATTTGTTGGTGATGGGGTGGATGGCTTACTTGGTTATAGTTCAAGACTATCTCAATCACATGCAGAATATATTACATATCTTCAAAATACTTTATCTTTGAATGTAACAAAAATTATAGAACTTGAAAACAAAATAGTGTCTTTGAAACAAGAAAATGATCAATTGAAAACCTTAAAAGAAACTCCAATAGTGTTAAGAGCACGAGTAAAACGAATGCGGGATGTAGTTAACTTGACAGAGAGATCTGGACAAAGAAAAAAAAGGTTAAAACTTGTAAGAGATCATGTTACTACCCTTCTAGGATTTGACATGTCTAATGCTCAGTAAAGGGTAAGATTTTTGAATGAGCTTATGAATAGGTCGGATATCTTGAAACTTTTGAAACTTCCTGAAAATCAAACTAAAAAAAAAACTAGTCTTTCAACATCTACTAAAAGATATGGACTTATTGGTCCAGCCTTCCCAAATGCAAGAAGTTTGTGACACAGTGGGAGTGAGTAGAAAGGGATACAGAGCCATCTCTAAAACCTGGGTTCAGGGTCCTTAAGTATTACAAAATCAAAGCTTTTGGGTTGCCTAGACCTCACAATGTTGGAAAATATAGAACTCTGTTAAATGAGGAAATTTCCAAACATTTCGGAGAGTATTTCTATATTGAGGGAACAATGCCATATGAGAGACAAAAAAAAAATCATCTTTTGAATACAACGTTTATAATAATATTTGGATGAACATTAGAAAAGTCCAATCTTTTATGGTGAGATATTACAACATTCGAGAAATAGGTTGTGAAGAAAAACTTGTATTTGTTATAAAATTAGATGAAGCTCAAATCCAAAAATGTCAAAAAATGGAAAGAATATCTATATCCCTAATGAATAAAGCATTGGACTATAGTCAAGGAGGTAAGCTTGATTCTCCATACCATAAAACTCAATCAGAAATGGAGCTATGGTGGATTGGATCAGCTCATGTGCCAGTAGAGAGTCATGAAACATTAAAGTGGCTCTTCTCACATACAGACATTCCTTCAGTTATTCAGAGCCAAAATGCAGGTGAACACCTTCATGTAGACGACATAGGTGATTTCATTGTGGAATGGCATTTGAGTGCCGACCTCAAGGCGTTGAAGTGTATGTTTGGTGTATGTGGAGAAGCAAATACCAAATATCCATGTCTTTATTGCATGGCAAGCACAGGGACAAGAGAATGGCTTGCTGAAAATGAGATTGGAAAACCACCATCTAGAAATAATGTGAATGTTGTCGATTATCCAACTTCTGTTAAAATTTGGATCCAATTCTACCAATACATTTAAAAAATGTGCATATATGTACATTGCATGCAGAGATAAGAATCTTGGACAAATTGCTCCGACTTCATCTGGACTATGCATATTCTATTAAGCCGACTAAACTTGCAGATGAGTGCATAGAAAAATGCAAAGCCTTGCTCTCTCAAATGGGTTTCCATGGTGCGAAATGCATCTTAAAAAAGATCCTGTTCTTTCTAGAGGTACAGGTGATGTTCTGCAAGATGTTTCAATGGGAGGAGCAAAAGCAAGAAGATTTTTGAGCAACCATGACACCAAACAAGTCAATGCAATGTGGAACTGCTGGAAACATCTATGTGTCATCACCACAAATGTCAAAAGTAGACCAGATGTAGCCAACAAACGTATGGAAGTTTGGAAAAAACTCGACAATTTTTTCAAAGTCCTAAGACAACAAGTTGGTTCAAATACTTATGCAAATGATTTCAAAAAAGCAATAAAGTTTTTAATAAAAGCTATCATAGATGCCTGGGGAGAAAAAGACATAACTTATTACTTGGTGAGTGTTCAGACTTATCAAAACAGTTAAAAATAAAGTGTAATTTCTTAAATTTACTAACAAAGAATTGTCTTTGTAGCATATTCTTTACTTGCATGGACCATATTCTACTATTCAGAAGGACCCCTTGCAACATGGAACACACAAGGAATGGAAAAGTCTCACTATCAAGCGAGAACTTCCTTTTTCAGATGTACCAGAAGAGGAGGTGGTCAAAGAAGAAGCAATGCACTTAAAGAATTATTCAATTGGTTCTACAGGAGGCAATTACAAAGGATGAGATCAAAGAACCAGCAATCTGAAACTACACAAACACCTCAAGATAGAGACTAATGATTTACTAACACATTTGTACCTCTTACAAAATATTTGCTGAATTATAATCAGTCCTTGCAAAATATTGTGTGTACATTAGTTTTTGATTCTCTTGGGACTATTTGGCATGTCACCTCTGTATCTCAAAAATTTTCTCCTTCTATAACCTCCAAGAAGATTGATATCTGACTCCTCAGCTGCAGCTGCATAGCTAGAGTAGCAAAGAAAGTATCCTGCTCTTGAGGCATTGAAACCTGCAGCATATCCAAAGACTCTAAGAGCAGCAGCTCTCTCTAGAAGCAAGACCTTGTTAGCATTTATTTGAAGGGGAGTGTATCCCATGAACCTTGACAACACCTTCAAGGCAAATATTGGCAACTCAGCATCTTCAGAGAAGTTCATGTGGAATGCACAGAACACAGCCTTATCCAATGTAGGTAAGTAGTGCATGAGAGTAGATAAAGGCCTTCTTGACCTAGTCTCTGTAGCTTTCACTCTGCTGACTTTAGCTCTTCCTAGAAAATCATCCTTATCAAGCAATTCAATCTGCAAGACAAAAACCTCACTTTAAAAAAACTACAATCACAATAACATTTTGCAAAAGATTAAAAGGAAACTACCTTCTGCAACTCATCCTCACTTACTACTTTGTCTTTTATCAAGTTGCATGAGCCAACCCTTTCCACTTTATCAAAATCTGCCTGAAGCTTGAAATCTCTGCCAAAAGACTCTACACCTAACTCAATAAGCCTGTTCTCAAAATCCTCATCTCTAAGGGAAGGTTTCTCCTCATCCACTCTTTTAAGGCACAAGGCAAGTGCATCAGGAGCAGGGATAAAATGAGTGGTCAGATGTTTGCAAATCAAGTGCCAAAAACTCTTCCTTTGACTCTACTTCTGTATCAATAAAGTCTTTGGTCACCTCACAAGCTTCTGAAATTGCTGCAATACAGTAGTCTTCCCTGATATTATTGAAGAGACATTGAAGATAGGACAAAGGAATAAAATCTTTCTCATTGATATAGAAGAAAGGAAGGCTTGGAACAATAACAGAGGATTCAGATATGCTTGCTTCCTCTGAGGGCTCTTCAGTAACAGTGAAAGCCCTAAATTCAGCAACATCAAGATTGGCACTTTCTTTCTCCTCAGCTTGAACATCAATTTCTTCCTCTTCTAAAATCTCACTTTTCTCTAGCTTTGACTGTGGTGACATTTAAGTTTTCTTCCTCATCCTTGGGGACAAGGTTACAAAGCTTTTTATGAATTAGACAAGAAATGGATGAAGGGCATGTGAAAGAGATTCTATTTGAAAATCTACTGAACCTCTTTGTAACTTTGGCTTTCTCCACTGACAGCTGAGTAAAATCGCTAAGGTGACAAAAATCATTGTCTCCGATATGAAAACAATGAGCTTCAATTGACATTTCAAATTGTTTGTACTCCTCTTCAAGAATGTCCTTAAGCTTCATCAAAACATCTGAAAGAACAAACCTTGGATTGAATATCTCCACTACATCTACGTATACCTTCATGTCATGACCATCTTGCAAAATAGAATTCAAGAGTCTTTCACTTGGGCTTTCTTCAACAAGTTCATGTCATCCCTCAACACTTTTACTCATTGTGATATTTGAGAAAAACGTTGGAATAATTCTGAAGAAGGCTTAGAAGACTTGATATGAAAGAGCCCGAACGAAGCGAAAATAAGTGGTCCAAAAGTTTTGGAATGCTTCTATTGCTTGGTGCGGGCTTTGGCAATTTGAAGGTTCGAAAAAAAAAGAGAGGGTTTTGCAAAATAGGGCTTGGAAGTCACTATATGGCACAGCCCGACTAAGCGAAAATAAGTGGTCCAAAAGTTTAGAAAAAAATTGAGAGAGAGTTTTTGAGAATATCCGATGGAGCACGTGGAGCGTGGCGAAAACACCTTAAATAGTGACCGTTCGTGCCACGTGGCAAAAATGATTGCATGACACGTGTATCCAACAGTCCTATGTACGACGGATTCGAGGTATAAAAAGTTAATTTTCTTGAAAACATTTCTATTTTTCACCGACACGGTATCAAGCGAGTTCACTCCTCCAAAATTCCCAGAATCTAATTTTACCCTTCTCACCCATATCAAGCGATAGATCTCATCCATATCAATCAAACCTTCTTCATCACTTCGTTCCAGATCCTCCCCTATCACTTGGCCATACCGAATCAAGCAAGAGATCTATATTTCCACCTTGTTTTAGACATAGCTAGAACCAAGCGATTGCGCATTTCCAATCCTTTTGGAAGCTTTCAATCGCTTAGTTCCATCTCCATTTGTCATTGCCCGAATCAAGCGATAGTGCTTATCCAACCACTTTGGATCCGTCCCATCGCTTCGTTCGGGCCACTGTAAGTTTTTTTATCTCAACACACAAATCACCTCGATCGGGTCTCTTTTTTTTCTTTAACTTCAATGGCGAGGACAAAACAGACTGCAAGGAAAGTCTATCCCCTTTGGAGACTCAAAAAGCTGAAGACAAACCAGAATCTTCCAAAAAGCCAGTTATCGATGAAAAACAAGAAAAGCCTCCTCCAAAGCCTCGTGCTAGGGCAACAGCAAGAAAGAGATTAAACTATCAGGTGAAGTCACTAAGAAAGATCAGAGTGGCACAGAAATCTACTAGTCTTCTCATCCCTTGACTGCCATTTATTCGGGTTGTCAGGGACATATCAGAAAGGTTAGTTGGCAAAATGAAAAACACAAATCTTGATAAAGTCCGATGGGAGTCACAGGCCCTTATGTGTCTTCAAGAGGCTGCTGAAGATTTTTTAATCGACTTTATGAATGATGGATACATTGCTGCTGTATTTGCTCATAGGATCACTCTTATGAGCAAAGATTTTGTGCTTGTGTCCAGACTTAGATACAAGTTTGACAAAGCTTTGGAACCCATTCCAAGTCAAGATATGAGGGCTTTTGAAATTCTAAATATTCCTCCAGCAAGACAACCCAAACAATCAGTTGTTATTGAAGATATTTCGCATACTTATAGTACAAGAAAATCTCAGGATATTAAAGAAGAAGTGGAGAAAGAGAGAGAGCAGGAGAAGATTACAGAGGATGCCATTCTTTCTCAGCAAGCTGAAATTCTTCATGCATCCAATTCAAAACTTTATCAGAATGTAACAGGTCAAATGATAGTAGATGTCTCCATGCATGGAGAGGATGAGGTTTATTGTGACATTGCCCCTGAAGACACAAGTATGCTTGTGAATCACAATATTGAGATATCTGACACAGTCCTCTTCATCTGTCTGAGGTTTGTGTGGATTTTCTTTTGCTTTCTTGATGAATTTCTCAGATTCCATATTTTGTTGATATGTTTTGTTTATGTCTCTAGATGTCTTATGAGGGATCTTCCTGACTCAATGGCTATGCAAGTGACCATTCTTGATCCCCTTGTTACACAGTGCCTTTTCAATAGGCAAGGGGATCTTGCAAGTTTTCTAAAAAACTTTGATATGCTGACATGCAATTACATTGTATACCCTTATGTTGAAGTGTAAGACTCACACTCAATTATCTTTTGTCCATCATTACAATATTCACAACTAATTGCAGTATTCATCTTATCACAGAGGCCATTGGAGTCTTATTATCTTCAATCTATTGGATAGAGATGTAATCTTTATGAATTCTTTAGCATCCATTCATGGGAGAAGTAAAATGTAAGAATCAACTTTACCATGGTTTATGTTCTAAAGCAATATTTTGTATATTTTCAATTGTTTGGTTGACCCTCAATATTTTATGCTTGCAGTGCTACCAAACTTATCTTGAGTTTTCTAGGTTCCACCTATGAAGACTACAAACTTGAAGATTTTAAGTACTACAATCAGGAAGTTCCTTTGCAGAAAGACTCAACATCTTGTGGATGGATGGTGCTTGCTAATGCTTGGAGATATCTTGAGTCAAGATTTAGAATGACAACACTTACTGTAAGTTCATGTAATAATAGCATTGATTGATTGGGTCAATACATTTAGTGACTTTCTCATATTAAGAAATTTTTTTATTTTCTTTTGCCTTAGTTGCATGAATATCCAGATTCTTGGGTAAGTTGGGTAAGGGAGAAGGCAGTGTCTATGGTTTTGGACAGATCTATCAATCCAGTTGATCCTGATTCCCCCTTTCCACCTAATAAAGGAGCCAAGGGTACAACTTCAAAGAAAAGAAAAAAGGAGGAGAAGGAAAGCCATGTCAAGGATGGCTCATCCAAAAAGAAAAAGACCTCTACCAAAGAGAAGAAGAAAAGAAAGAAGAGCCCTACTAAGAGCAGATCTTCCAAGGGGAAAAAGAGCACTACTAAAGAGAAGACCCATTCTAAAGGAAAGAGCCCTACTAAAGAGAAGACCCATTCTAAAGGAAAGAGCCCTCAGGCTATAGAGAAGAGCCCTAGCCCTCCTGCTAAAGAGAAGAGCCCTAACCCTCCTGCTAAAGAGAAGAGCCCTAACCCTCCTGCTAAAGAGAAGACCCCTAGCTCTCCTGCCAAAGAGAAGAGCTCTTCACCAGCTCAAGAGAAGACTCCTATCAAAGAGAAGACCCCTAGCCCTCCTGCCAAAGAGAAGAGCTCTTCACCAGCTCAAGAGAAGACTCCTATCAAAGAGAAGACCCCTGTCAAAGAGAAGAGTGCTACTAAAGGTCTTCCTATCAAAGAGAAGACCCCTGTCAAAGAGAAAACCCCAAGCAAAGAGAAGACCCCTGTCAAAGAGAAGAGTGCTACTAAAGGTCTTCCGTTTCACTCACCAGTGAAATTTAAAATTCAGAAGCGTCGTTCATCCAACAAAGAAAGTAAGAGGGCAAATGTTGGCTCTCCATTCAATTTCTTTTTCATGTTCCCCAAGAAGACTGCCAAGTCTCCAAAGCCAACCTCCAAAGAACCTTCTCCAAAACCAGACCCCACTGCCAAATCTCCCTCGCCAACACCTAAAGATCTCAGAGAAGAGCCCAACTTACCACCAGTTGAGGAATCCACTACAAAGTCTTCCTTTCCAACACCTCAAGAGCTCAAAACACTGGAACTTGAACCTCAATCAGCCAAATTTGATCGAGGCAAACAGAAGAGAGAAAGATTCTCTAAAGAACCAGGGTCATCCCATGCCAAAAGAAAAGTTGATTTTGTTGAGTGATTCCACAAATTGGCTTTTGTTTTGTTCATTTTGTCCACATGAACACACCCTTTTTGGGACTATATTCTGTACTTAAATTCAGTATCAATAATTTGATATTCAACTGTTAAACCTTGTTTTGTGTTGCGAACAATATGTTGACCATTTTTGTGAAGAAGTCAAGACGAAGTTTAGCAGAATATATTGATTACATTATTGGAGAAATCCTTTTCAGCTTTACAAACTTGCCCTTGCAAGTGGCTCAAATACAACTTTTTTTGGGGGGAGACATGTGATGCATGAGGTTACACTCTCCATCCTTGTACTGACAACAATATCATCTACTTTGAATCTATATTCAGGTGATGTTTCGTCCAGAAACTCAAGCGACTCTCGTACATGTTGTAGTCTCCAGTTTGATGTTACTATGAGGTTCCTAGGATCTATGAATGGATGGACTATGATGTTAAATTCAAACTCTGGAAAATTCTCTTCATAATCCAAAGGGACCCAACTACCAAGCTTGCTTTTCCATCTCCTATAGTCATAGCCCAAAACTAGGGATTGACGACATAGTTGGTATGAGATAGACATAGAATTTGGGCTTACTCTACAACTGATATTGTCGCCAATATGAAAAGTTTCCTTGGTATCTCCAAGTACAGTGTCCAGATCAGTCGTAGATAGTCTTCTATTAAGCCACATCGTTCTTGTCCTCTCCAATTCCATTGTATTGAAACATGCCACAAAGACATGTATAGGCAAGAACCATTGAATTTTTATCCTTCTTGAAATCCTTCCAGGAGACATAGCTTTAAGAATATCATCTTTGATTTTGGATTTGAAGCTTGTTATGGTATTTGGATCAGGAACTTCCCATTCCAGTGACATTAATGTGGGAATAGGTATGTCATATAATTCTCCATGAACACCTTCTCTTGATGGAACCCTATATTCTGCAAAATACACAAATATATCCACTGATTTGTAAAATGAAGGTGGTTTGTCTGCATACATTACATCTGCAATCCCCTTGTGAATTGCTTTGAATGTGCCACTTAAGCTCTCAACAGGCTGCCACTCCACAGCTGTTGATGGAAAGATAACTGAAATTAAACAAATAACAAATATATCAGAAGGAGAAATATTGTGTTGTATCAAATAGATAAAGTTTTGTTAAATTACAGTAAGAATGGAGAATTGGATGTTCATCCAAGTTCAACACCATGTCTTTGGCCATGTAGACATGTTGAACTTTTGCAAGCCAGCCATTGTCGGTCACTTTGAAGGCAAGAACACGACCTTTCCAATGGGATTTCACTTCATTTCGCTTGGTTCTTTTCACCCTGTGGGCACCTTTGCAAGAGGGAAGCATTGTTACCCAATCATTCACACGAAAAGACATGGGTTTCCAAACACCATCCTCTCTGGTGTTATGAAAATCACAAGAAGTTATATTATGAGAAGGACGACGTGAGGACGCCATAGAAGCTCACAGATGAGAGAAAAATAGTGAGTCTTAAGGAGAATAAGCCATATGCAAAAATGGAGGGAAGGTGGAAAAGGGAATGAGCCATACCAAAATGGAGGGAAGGTTGAAAGTAGACGTTTGAAAAAATTTGGTGATTTGTCATTAATAGCGTTGTTTTCAGAGCCTGAAAAGAGAAGATTTCGTATCTTCCTACTTGATTTTTTGAAATATAAAATGGAACAAGATGTCACTATTTTGGACCCAAACTTTAATGTTAGCCATCGTAAACGTCTAAATTAAGCCGTTTTAGCCGTTCGCCACTAAAATAGAACCGTTAAGAAGACATTTAGAGGAGACAAGAATGCCATACTTTTATATACGTGTCAATTCACAATTGGACAATTTCTTAATCCTTAGATTAACAAACAGTCCTTTTCTAGCCGTTTTTGGCCCTAATGTTATCATCATAGCATGCCCTTCGCACTCTGGACAATCATTGGTTGAATGTCCTTGTTGTTGGTAAATTGAGCGCACCATTGAGGCTCTTTCTCCCTGGGTACATATGTACGTTTTTTGGGGGCTCTATTGGCCTTCATTACCTTATGGAGTTCTTCATAAAATCTATGAAATTTATCTCCACTAGAGTATTGCCTTTAGCAAGGGGTTTAACTATAGAAATGCTATGTCTCGTGACTCCAAAAGCAATAGATTTAGGATCCGATGATCTAGCTCCTTTTACCATGAGATTATCTTCTAGTTGGATAGCATTTTTTGTGACTTCATCCCATGTAGTGAACCCTCTAATGCCTAAGCCATTATAGATTGCTTCATGGTTAAGCCCATGGATGAATCTATCCATGGGAAGCAATTCATTATTCGAATAGTGTTCATGTGGAATGCAATGCGAGTTCAAATGCTTGAGATGGCTAATTAAATATCTAACTAACTCCTCTTCTTCCCTCTTGGATTTGTGTAGCTATGAAGCTACACCCCATAAGACTCCTTCACAAAAAAATTACTTTAAGAACAATCTCCTAAGAGTGGTGAAATTCAAGCGTTTCTCGATCCTGAGAGTTATATACCAATCTCTAGTCTTACCTTCTAGTATTAGACTAAAGGTGTTGGTCTTGGAAACCTCATTTTGTTCTCCTAGAGCCTCACACACTTGATCAAATACTTCTAAATGTCTCCTAGGATCACCATCTCTAGGTAAATTTATGAGTTAGCTTGGCTATTTGGACAGACTTTCCATGGCTCGATCGACCGCCATCTTTAACAAACAGGTGCTTTACTTTCCACTATCACTCTTCCTAGGGCTTATGCAAAAGCAACTGGGTCTGTGGGTAGAGTTGGTGCTAGCATAATAGGAGAAATGATAGGAGGAGGTGGAGATGCAACACATGGCCCTACATGAGAATGCGTTGGTCTAAAACCTATTGAGGATAGGTGTACAACATAAGGTATGTGTCCTACGGGCACCGCAATGGGTGCTTTAGTCATGTGGGCAGCATTAGGTGCAGCGAGCGCCTCACCACCAGCAGGAGTCAGTAGCACACTTTAGGGAATGGATGTTTCATGGGTGCACTAGAATGAGATGTGACCGCTCAATGGTAATACTAGATATGCCATAGGCGGGCTCCATGTGTGAAGTGGTATTGACTACCATGGTAATCGTGGGCATGCGGCTTAAAGGAAATTCCGAGTCAGTCATCATAGGTGCCATAGTTAGTGGTATGATTCTTGCCACCACTGGATGAGGCAGTGTACTAGTATTGTCTTGGGTAGGGAGGAAAGCTCTAGGATCTAAGAAGGTGAAGCTCATGCTAGAATGCTCTTGAGTCCTTATAGCATGGACTTGTGGGTTAGAAGATGTGGGTTGGTCCATGGTAAGTGATACTACAAAAGTAGGATCTGCTAGGTTCACAGGAGATGTTACTATTTCACTCATTCTGGGCATTCTTGCTTTGGATGTCCTGACTTGCACCATTGGTCTTTGGATTCTTTCATGTTAGAATCATAAATACCCTCCAATCATCTATTGTGGCCTGAGATATTGATTGGAAAATCCCTTCCCAAACAACTAGCACCGTAAGCTTCTCCTATGGAGAAATTTACAAGAGTCTCTCTTGATGCGTCATACTCCCAATAATTTGTGAGAAGATGTTGATCTATAATTTGCAAGTTTAGCTCTTTCCCCAAGGTAGATGCAATGTTATAGCTTGTGTCAAGACTGTTAGGCATTACTTGCGCAGTCCTGGTGGCTTAGGACTCATTTTCGGTGTACTAGGCTATTTGGGTTGCTAATCGTTGTTGTGCCAAGTCTCTTCTTCCTTTGCTCTAATTCATGCACTTCTTCTATACAGAGCAAAGGAAAGAAGACAAAGAAAACGAACACAATACCTTGCAACGTAGAAGGCAGTAGGTTCTGACCCAGTGTGGCAGGTTATGTACTTTATTCAAAACATTCGCCAGAGTGGGAGGCCTGAAAATTTGAAAGTCCGCGGAGTATTGAAATTTTCACCTGCCGTGGTTTCCCCTCTCCGGTGATACACGTCAGCAGCAAAATCTTGCCCCCCCAAGCAAGTAGAATGTGGCCTAAAATGCTTCAAAACACCAATAGGCCAAAGGGCATGCTATCGGATTTGATGGTGTGAAATGTGAAATGCAATGACCCTTGACATGCTTATGAGTCATATGGCAAGGAACTGCAGGGAAAGAGAAGCAATGAAAAATTGTAAATACTGTTGGATTTATTAAAAGATTTTTGCACATGCAAAAATGGAACATTCTCAATTTCTTCCATTCCAGGGTACTTGTAACAATTTAATGATCAGATTATAAATTTTACTTCTCTGTTTTTTTGGTCTCATATTGAAGATTGGAATGTGTACTACTGCTTGGATACTAAGTTTGTCAAATTTCATTGAGCAATGCATAAGTTATGGGTCGGGCAAGTTACCTATATACAAAAAATGCCCTGAATCTCACCAAAAATGGCTACACCGACCCAAGCATGCATTAACCCTATACTTACCTGTATTGTTTTTATGAGTAATATCTATATGCACATCAAATGTAAAAATAAATAAAATAAAATTGCATGAATATACCTACACTCTTGGATCACTTCATGATGGCTTTTTATTGTAAACAATAACTGTACTTAAACAAGCAATAAATGCTAATGAAAATATATCTACACCAAATACCAAATTTTTCCAAAAGAATATTTAAAAATAAACCTCCACCCTTGGATGGCTTTTGATGATTGACCCTAAGAGCTTTGATAGAACAATTTCCCCCATTCCTCGCATAAGGCAAGACCAGAAAGACACACAAGCTGGTTGGCATTTAGATAATACCTAGACACTGGGCAGTGAGGCCTTGGGTTGTCCGATATTTGAAAACTAGAGTCCAAGCTAGTATTGTATCCATGGTAGTTTCATGTTCATTTGTTTTATTCTGTAAACTCCAACTGCATAAGAAGCTAGGTTTTGTGTATGTGGCATTTTCATTTCGCGCGGCTTCCTATTCGGTTGTTTTGTTGTATTCAGCAAATTGCAGCTACATAAAAAGGTGTAGTATGCAAGTAGATTTGAAACTCACATGAACCAAATGCATACCACCTGGAGATTATCCAAATGGCAACCACCACCCAGTGCATGTGAACAGGCCCTTAGAGATAGATGATTTGGTTTCGAAGTTTGTGCGTGTGTGTGTGTGGGGGGGGGGGTGGTTTTGATTTATAAATGGTTTTTGATGAGACCTTTCAGATGAGACCTTTCAAAAATTTTACAGGCTACTATATACTATATAGGTTTAAAGCGACTGGCAAGTTCAGGAGGACAGTAAATGAAACGGGTGCAGCGCCGCTGAAAGGTCGGTACTACTAGTTCATTGTGTCCTCATTGGGCCATCGTCGGTGAGGATGCGATGAATCCTAACTTGTTTATTGGGTAAAATATCAAGCCTCCACGTGGGTTTTGAACAGGAGAGGCTGCCGCCGCTGCACTGTTCGAAACGACAGTTGCTTTGGGTATCGTGTATAGTACACGAGATTCCCTGTTGGCCTGCTGGACAACTTGTTAGGTTTCTTCGATGCTCGCCCTCAGCCGACACTTCTTCTATAAGCTCTTCCATAGCTCCGTTTGCTTCAACGCGCAGCCTCGCAGACTGCATGAGCATTGTTAACCCTAAACCCGTCATCATGTTACTGTCATGGTAAAAGCTGGACTCCATAACCATTGCAGCTTGCAGCCTCCTTTCAATTCTAAGCTCATCTACAGCATTTCGGCAGTGTTAATGGCCGACCCAAGCTTTTCCTTCTGTCTCTTCCTTGCTCTCACCATCATGTTACTGGCGTCGCCATGGTTCCTGCCTACCCTGGCCCCTCCTCCCTTCATCATCCTGCTGTTGCCCGTGGGCCTCTTGGTTCTTCTCATAGTGGTGGCGCCATTTATTGGGAGGTAACACATCCATATGTATGTTTCACTACTGCACGGGACCATGTCCTTACACAGTTTTCAATGTAGCTGACATGAAGTCTCCCCTAATCCATCCAGATTTTACTAAACATGGGCTTCTACGCCCGTCTTTCAGATCATACTGAGCGTAGAGCTGCCTGCGTCTTACATCTTTCATCTTATCTAATCGATTGGGCTCATCAGCACTTCATAAAAGATCAAAATTGTAAGTCAATTCTCACAAAAAGCTACAATGGTGTCTGTTGAATGATCGAGTATATACCGCCTTTGCCTTGCCAGCATTTGCTTAAGTTTCCATCCTTGGTTAAGCTTGGTGCAGATCTATGTAGCTATGGCTCTTCTCTTCTTGAGGATGGATCCAGCAGTGATGCGTTTAGTTAAGAAGTGATTTAAGCACGGCTTGCATACTTGTTTGGTGAGAATTTGAAGCCTAGTCTATATACATGGCTTCCATACTTGTTTGGTGCCTAGTGGATGCATTTATGCACTTCTATATACATGGCTTCCATATTGGTTTGAATATGGAGCTTGGTAAGATTCATGTGTAATCATTGTGTTAATTCCCTTGGTGGCTTGAGTTTAATCTTTTTGAAGTGTTCTTAGCACTCATTCTCATGTCATTTTTATTTGAAAGAAAACCGATTGGCACTTGTCTCCATGAAAACATTTGGAAAGCTATCTCCACCTCCACTAAATGTTTCCACAACCGAAACTTCATCTCTTGACCACATATATGCATCATTGTTTGCACTATAGGATCATTGGACATGACAAAAAAAATCCATGTAAATAAGTTGCAAAATGTCTTGGAAGTGTGTTTAATGCAAAGATATATATGAGAAGTCTAACACAACTAGTACTATTGGTATCTAGGACATGGTTCTCTAAACTTCTATTAGCTCCATCAAGAATATCATAATAAAGCAGCTAAAATACCAAGAAAAATCACATGCAGATGTGTCACAGCACAATCTTCAAGTTCATTTTTTGGCATTGCATTTTAGGGCCAATGTATGCCTTAGCTATACTCATAAGCAACACATTTTAGGGCCAATATGTGCTCGGGATATAAGCCCATAAGAAAATTATATGTATCACCTATGCAATGATTTGCTCCAATTGTTAGGAATTATTTACATATGCCACATGCCGTACACATTCACATTAGCTCAAGATGTTAGCATACATTCTCACAACGAACTACTAGGCATACCATTGGATCAAGCTTTTTATATCGATGTAGGTCTATTTTTAATAATAAAACACCTACTCATAAAGTTCTATGTGCATGTCTCTCTATCTCCTTTATTCACCATGGCTTGCATCCTTAACCTCCTAAGGCCTTTTGGGCATCCTCACATGCGACCACTATAGAGCCAACCCTAGGGACTTGTGGGTAATTTCTAATAAAAATCCTTCGTTTTAACACATCCTTCCCTTGTTTGATGGGTTCCATGTTAGCTATGCTATTTTTCCTCATCCCATGATATCAATTATGGAAAAAGGCTGTAAATTACAACAATCTCAAAGCAAATTAAGTACATTTTTTAGGCAGAGTAACCACTACAATAAGGTAGGATCCTACACTTGGGAAAAAAATCATATCAATCCTTATAGCATCATCAACCAATGTCACACTCGACACGCCACAAGAATGTGTCGTAATAAATGACATAATATGCATTACATAACTATAACACATACTAAGATATCTATTGTGATGTTCTGTATAAAATCGTTCCATAATTGTGGCCCTCATAACATCTTAGTAAATGACGTGATATGTGTTACAACTATAAAACATATTAAGATATCTTTTGTGATGTTATGTATAAAATTATTCCATAATTGTGGCCCTCATAGTGTTGACTATTACGATAGCATTGACAAGCTGTAGCTATAGAAGTCTTCTTTTCTTTACTTGCCTCGCCAGATAGTTGGTCTTTGTCTGATCATCTCCATGGAAATGGCAAGATGCAGCTCGTCCCCTACCCTACAAGCTGCACGATTTGGTGTGGCATTGTCTTCTTTAGCCTGGTAAGTTGTCTTCTTTGCTTTGCTCACCTGACGAGCTTGGTGGTCTCTATCTGATCGCTTTGCTTTGCTAGCCTCACTAGCTTGGTGGTCTCTATCTTCTTTTCTTTGCTCGCCTCTTAAGCTAGATGATCTCTATCTGATCGACTCCATGGCAATGGCAATATGCAGCTCTTCATGGCTTGCAAGAGAACCACACAAAGGCGGCGAGATAGGAACGCTGAAAAGCTTGGTCAAGGCACAAGGAGCAGATTGTAGGACGAGGAAAGAAATAGCACGGACGAGGAAACAAGCTCAAAGCAGCAATGCAATACACTTTTGCAACGTATGCGGAGGGAGAAACAATGAGAAGACATAAGACTCCTTGCGGAGCAGAAGTAGGAAGCGGCGATTGTAGATGGACGCAGTCGAACATTGCCACATCGGAGCGAAGAGCACGAGCTGTGGCCAATCGATTGGTGGGAGAATTCACGGCAACAACATCAGGCCATTCAGATGAGTACAAGTCTCGTGTCATTAGAAGCTTTACCTTGCACCCTAAAATTCATAGAGTGACAACCCTGCCAACACTTGAGGAGATGCATGCACAAGATCATAGTCACATGAAAATGCGTTTCT
Source organism: Cibotium barometz (assembly GCF_041138505.1). Classification (NCBI taxonomy): domain Eukaryota; kingdom Viridiplantae; phylum Streptophyta; class Polypodiopsida; order Cyatheales; family Cibotiaceae; genus Cibotium; species Cibotium barometz. Next base: position 20,077,501 of record NC_141082.1, on the reverse strand, counting down.
GGAGTGAGAAACCCCGAAACCCCAAAACTCAAGAAACGTTTTAGAAACTCCTAATTTTTTTGGTTTCTAAAAAAAAAAAGTTTCTCAAAATGTTAAAAGTTTCTATTGTTTGGAACTTTAGCAATGCAAAATTATATAAAATAAAAAACAAAACCTTGGCGTTTCTTAGCCGAAGGCCGAAACGTTTTGCCCCGAAACCCCAAAAACCCTTGGCGTTTCTTAGCCGAAGGCCAAAACGTTTTGCCCCGAAACCCCAAAAACCCTGAAACGTCAAAAACCGCGAGACACTGCTTTCTAACTTGAGAGATGGCCTACAGAAAATGAAAGGGGTGCACAACTTAGATCAACTAACAGCAAAGAGAGCGACATTAGCTATGCTGGTATACCCTGAAACAAAGAAGAAATAGCTTGGACGTACAACATCGAAGATGAAACACAGAAAATGTTTTTATGGCATTCATCTCGTACAAATGAAACATCGTGTGATTAGTGCGATACCAACAACTGCACTGGTGATTACTTATCCACCAATACTACCACTGTGCTGGTTATCATGCACAACCAACCAATGTGCTGGTACCATGGTCATATCGTGTGATTTGTATGTCGATACCAACAACCACCGTGCTGGTGATAACTTATCCAATACTACCACCGTGCTGGTTAAACCACTTCACTAGTGACCACTTATCCTTTACTATCACCGTGCTGGTTAAGATCCCTAAAAAGAGAGACCAACTACTTCCTAGTACTACCACCGTGCTGGTTGCGGTCCTAAATTAGTTAATTAAATTAAATATCACCGCTGGTGACTACCACTATCCTATATGAAATATCGTGTGATTTGTCTGTCAATACCAACCACTGCGCTGGTGATAACTTATCCAATACTACCACCGTGCTGGTTAAACCACCGCGCTGGTGACCACTTATCCTATACTACCACCGTGCTGGTTAAGATTCCTAAAAAGAGAGACCAACCACTTCCTAGTACTACCACCACGCTGGTTGCAGTCCTAAATCAGCTTAATTAAATTAAATATCACCGCGCTGGTGACTACCACTGTCCTAAATTAAATATGATGTGATTTGTCTGTCATCGATACCAACCACCGTGTTGGTGATAACTTATCCAATACTACCACCGTGCTGGTTAAACCACCGCGCTGGTGACCACTTATCCTGTACTACCACTATGCTATGGTTAAGATCCCTAAAAAGAGAGACCAACCACTTCTTCACACAAACATATATATTATGTGCATGTGTAAGAGAGAGAATATACATACACACACACGTATATATATTATTTATGTATGTGTATCTATAGGTATGTAAGCATGTATATATAAATAGATTTATATGTATATCGACACACGCACATGTATGTTCATGCATACACACACACACACATAACACGCAGACACAAGCACATGATACATACACACACATACAAACACACATACACACACTCGCACACATGGACACACATGCAACATAGAGAGAGATGCACACTTGCACACATACTCAACACACGTGTATACATGCACACAAGCACATAAATACACTCACATACACACAAGTACATGTGCACACACATGGACATGCACACACTCACACACACACATATGCACCTACACGTGCACACACATAGATGTACACACCAGTATATTCATATGCTCACACACACATACATGCATACACTCGCTATGGATACACATATATAAAAACATACATACCATGTACACACACACACAACAAATACACACTAACACATACACACAATCAAGACACTTGCACAACACATGCACGCGTTGTCGTGACGTGGGCGGTATCGCTGGGCAAGTGCGAGACTTCTGGCTGTGAGAGTAGCTTCAAATCCCAGCAAGGAAACAAAACATATAACTCTTCAAGGGGGTTATGACATCTCAATTTTGGTCGACATGTACATGTGCCAATTCACTTCAAAGCAACCCCAAATTTAGCTTGATGAATGCATATACATTATGAGTCAAGAGCACGACCCGCTTCAAGCATAGATCTCCTGACCCTTTATCCAAGTGCCTCATACATAACACATGTAGGCATAGCACAATCTTCAAAATATTTCCATATACATGTGACCATTCACATCACATGTTTCACATAATGTCAACATCACCATTTCAAGATGACTCTTGATCTCATGAAAACCTGCTTTTAGATTCCAACAACTCACAAAGCAAAAGATGGCATATGGCATATATACATCATCACATGATTTCCAAAACCCAAGAAAACAAATAACATTATGAGATTAAGACCTCTGCAAGCGTTTCTCTGTGCAGCAGCCCACATACTCGTGTTCTCTCTGTCGCCAGCCTTCCTCACTTGTCGAAAGCCCAAGGCGGCTTCCACCAGTTGCTTGCCCTTTGTCAGCTGCACCCACCTTCACAGGCTCCCTCTGCCTTTAAAGCTACTGCAGTGCCTTCTTTTGTGGCGAACTTGTCCTCTCCTCTTAGCTCTGCACACTGGTCCGCCTCTTGCCTGCATGCATCTCTCCAAAACCAGAGAGCCACACCCTCTCAACTGCTACCCTGAGGCCGTCACAAGCTGCCTCCCTCTGTGATACAGTCGATGCGGCTCCCCTCTACAGCCGGCCACACTCTAGTCATTGCAAACCCGTCACCTTTAGTTACCAACTCCAGCGGCGTCCTCCAGCACAACCCAACTCACCCGTGCCTTCGCTTCACTAGTGCTTCACACTGGTCAGAGAGCCCATGTGTCTGCGCTCCAGGCTCCAAAGACGGCTGCAACCCACGAAACCAACATCAGTCACCAACTCTGAGGTGGCCACTCTCTGGTATCTCACCACGCCTCTGCTCTGCGCTTGTAGACGACCACCACCACCTCTTTGCTCCTCTCCCCCCAGTATTACCAGCCCCTGCTTCTCGTACCCCAGGCCGCCACGCATCACCCGCACTCTCCATGCTTTCGCCACCTTCCAAAACTCCTTCACTGGCGGCTACTTGGCAACCAAACAAGCAACCATGTGGCCTTTCACATTGGCAGGGGCCACGTTTATATGTATTATTTTTTTATTTTATTTAAAGCCCAATGTGATGGCCACCATCACTCTTTCCACACCAATGCTCAAGGCAACACCGACCCCTTTAGTCTTTCTTGTGCCTCCATCAAGATCAAAAACTGCAACTAATCCCTCTTTCTTGTCAGCCCCATAAGAAAGTGATGCTGCTTTTGGTTCATTGATAATTCGTGCTACCTCAAGGTTTACCATAAGCATAAAAACTCCATGATTCACACCACATTTATGTACAGAGGCTTCAAGACCTGGCTCAGCCTCAGCTCGTCTTATTGAACCTCATTTACAATATGAACATATGTACATAGGCATCATAAAATGACTCAAGTCATGGCACTTAATCCCATGCATCTAGATTTATATTTAATGGCCTGACATGCATGGTTTCACACCATAGATGTGCCATGGCACGACATCCGCCCCCTCTAAACCTGCACATCCTCGGGTATGTGCCAAGTCATCATTAAGATCCACATATATCTGGATGTCATCTTCATCTTCTACATTACCAGGAAGATCATCCTCTTCCTCTTCAACCATATCCATGCTATCACTATCAAGCCTCTCATCTTGAGTCCCCTGTGAATCAAAAGGATCACTGTCATACCTTCTTTTAAACATCTTGATCCTTTTGCTTGCTACAAGATTCTTTATCTCTGTTCCATCAAGCTCACACAAGGTATACGTGGAATTTCCATGCACATGCTTGACAATGTAAGGGCCAAACCATCTTTTTGCAAACTTCCTTTGCATAGTGAACTGGTTGTCAAGACTACTATCATACATTAGGACCCAATCACCTTCTTCAATGGGTTTTGGCCGGAGTCTGTGTCTTCTATCAAATCTTTCTTTATTTTTCAACCTTGCATCTTTCAAACGAGCTTTAGCAAGCTCTATATCTTCAGGCCTTCTCTCCAACTGCCTCATTCGCAATGCAAGGAGGTCTTCCCTGTTCAATTCTTCCAACCAGGGTAATACATTCTGTAACGCCTCCGCTATGGCTGCGTCTTCCTTAAGCCGCCATAGCCTAGGCGTGGAGAAGAAGAGAGGGTGGAAGTCGGTTCACCTCCCAACCATATAATGACGAGTTAGGGTTTCTCGTTGGGTTTTATACCAAAACCCTAGCCTGTGTCCACACCTCCTAGCCCGGCCGCCCATCTTACTTAAGAGCCGTGCTAACTTAGATGTGTACACACATCGACCAAACCCTAACGCCCATTAACCCCTGAACCCCGCTAGCACTAATAATACTCTCGAGACTCCGAAAGCTATTAACTTATGCTAGGGTTCGACTTCCGTAGGACCATAGTCCTGACACATTCCAAGTTGGGACTACTTCTTCAACTGGCATTACCAGCTTCGAACCATACATTAATTCTGCAGGCATGTATCTTGTCACTGAGCTATGAGTTGTACGGTCAGCCCATAAAGCATATGGTAGCAGCCTTGGCCACTCCCGCATTCTTCCTCTGCATGCCTTAGCCAAAGCTTTAATGATTGGAGGATGTCCTCGCTCGCTTTTACCATTTCCCTCAGGGTTGTAAGCACATGTTAGGGCCAATTTGATGCCAATTCTAGAAAAGAATTCCCTTGCTTCTTCAGCATCTAGCTCACCCCTGTCAGGTGTTATTTTCCCAACACAACCATACCGGCAAATCACATCTTCCAAGAGAAATTTGCATACTGTTTCCGTGCTCTTTGTTCTAAGATCACGCCCTTCCACCTGATTTGTCAGGTCTTCTCTTGCAAGTACTACGTACCGCATCTGCCAGATTCCCAAGGGCATTGTAACTAGATCCACTACCCATTTGTAGTGCATGGCAGGTGGGTAGGTTGGTTGTAGGCCATCACGATGTCGCACATTCGAGTACATTTGACATACCATGCATGTTTCCACATATTGGGATACATCCTTGTACATTCCTTTCCACCAATATCTTTCCTTTATTTTGGTGAAGGTGGCCCACACACTTCGATGTCCAGCCCAGAGACTCTCATGGAATTCTTTCATGAGCTTCCCTTGAGTCTCTTTATCACATATAACTCTCTGTGGCATAGCATTCCTCTGCTTAGGATGCTTCCACAGGTACCCATTCTTTAGAAAATACCCATATGCCTTTCTGCGGATCCTCTTGAATTCTAAGTCAGACCAATTTTCCTGCCTTGTCAAGGTACTCAAGTATTGGCCAATAAGCAACCAATCTCCTTCATACATTTCCTCAGTAAAAGACTCAAGTGCATTTGATAAGCAAGCATGGTCCCCTTTTGCATGTGCAATAGTATAGAACTTTGTGCCTACATCATCAATGTCACTAATCATCCCTTCTTCATCTTCATACCTGGCTCTTGATAGCATATCTGCCTGGGTTGTCCTTCCCTGCAATATGCTTAAACTCAGGATTTAGTGACTTGATATAGGCAATCCACCTGAGCATAGCGATATCTGGAGTGATAGCTTGCAATCATCCCAAGGAGTGGCAAGCAGTCAGTTTCCACAAGCGCGGATGCTCCAATAAGATATTCTTTTTCACATTTTAGAGCAGTGACTACTCCCAATAACTCCCTCTTGATTTGCAGATAATTTCGCTGGCGAATGCTCAGTACCTTTGCTCCAAACCTGATTACATACCTGTGATCATCCTCATCATCTTGCCCTACTGCCCATCCTATCCCAGTAGGACTAGTATCAACTGTTACAATCACAGACCTGCCACACTCATAATGTACCTTCCTTAGAGTAGGTGATGATTGGAGCAGACATTTCAGCTTCGGCATAGCTTTAATATGTGCAGCACTCCATAAAAATCTCTGATTTTTCCTCAAAAGTTGGTAGAGAGGATCTGCTACATGTGCATAATGTGGGATCCATATAACATAAAAGACACATGCACCAAGAAATCTCCTCACCTCTGTAACATTAATGCATATCTCTTTCATTCTTTGTATCACATCTATCTTGGCTGGACAAGGTCTGCGCCCATTAGTACTACAAAGATGCCCCACGATTAGTACTTCACCAACCCCAAACACTGATTTCAATCCAGACAAAGTAAGATTCACCTCTTCAAGCCTGGATAGAATTTTATCACAATCTTTTATATGATTTGCCACAAACTTGCAGCACCCTTTTGAATCCAAATCCCCATATTTATCTTTTTCATCACAGCCTTTTATGGGCACATCATCCAGAAAAGGCATAGTTATTTGTGGTATAAAGTCTCGTAAGACTTTATTCATTCCATTCATCATATGCGCCACTGAGTTGGTGGCTCCCTGTGGTAAGGTGCACATCCTTACCAAACCCAAAGGAGTTTTCATTGTGGTCATGTCCCTACTTTGTATATCCAGCTGGAACTGATTATATCCCGAATACAGATCACCCATAGAGTATATAGCTTTCCCTGCAAATGCTTCTGCAAACTCGTCCACAATCGGACCTGCTCCCACATTCCTGATTGTGACCTTGTTTACAGGTTGCATGTCTTGAATGAAGTGCAATGCTCCATTTTTCTTTGGCACGGTAAACCATCTGTTGGAGTATGGAGCGCATGATGGCTCCAAAATTCCCATCCTGATCTTTTCTTTTAGTAATTCCATCAGCTTTGGCAAGAGAGCTTTTGGTACTGGAATTGGCCGCAGGTTCCAGGGCACATGTGGAACAGTGAAGATCACCATTGGCGCTATTACGCTTGGATCAACACAGCCTATCTCATGCAGCTGAAAAGCAAAGGCCTTCCCATGTTTTACAAGCATCTCCTCAAAGCATTCCTTTTCAACTGGTAACAGGAAATCCTTATCACCGATCTTCAGCTCTTTTAGGGTTTCCTGTGTAAACTTATGCCCAATTTTCTTCGGATCTCTGAGATTTAGTTGCATAGAGGCTTCATCTATCTTCTCCTTGCTTTCTGGTGGGGCAGGGGCAAGGCAACTGGTTTCACCTTCTTTGCAACCGTTTTATACTTTGTATCAACACGAGCATCCATCTCATAATACATGTTTTTACATTCCATTCCCTCAAATTCTCGGATTATATCATACATCCCCACAGATGACACAATTACCATCTCATTTCCACCCTGTAAGCATGCACTTTCCATGGCAGAAAGCTCATCCATAGTATCCAAAAATGACACCTCGTCAAGCACACCTGAAATAAACTCATTTTTCTCCAAAAGACCACACTGCTCAAGACTTTTTTGTACATTTTGTACATATCGACGTATACCACACTTCAAATCCTTGCTTTTTACAAAGACTATTGACCCATAGCTAGAGAATCTCTGAAAGTTTGCTGAAAAGTTATTTACATTGATTGAGTCCTGCAAGAACTCATTGCCCCTTGTACCATTGCGATCCCGCTTTACAATGGCACCTAGCCAAAATCCCTCATCTCCCTGTAGTTCATGAATTCTCTGTTTATCTTTGGGAGTGACTGTTCTCGAAGAGACTCGCGGTTCCTTTCATGGTTGATGCAAACTGTCAAGAACTGAACAGCTTTCTTGCCATCTTTGCTCCTTATTCTTGCATACGCCGAGCCATCGTCCAAGACTTTTGTCTCCATCCTCACAGCTGTAATATAGGGTTGCCCAAGGATAAGGGGATACGATGACATCTCCTGGACAAAGAAGTTCTGGTCATCTTTCACATCCCCTATAGTTACCCTTACATTTGGACAGGCTACATAGAGCTCTCCAGATGAGTTATTAGCCGCCTTAATCATCCACCCATGATCTACATCCATTGGCCACTTACATTTGTTGTAGAGGTTTTTAGCCATAAGATTTATTTCAGACCCATGATCGATTAAGGCAACATACGGCTCTTCCAAGTCTCCTATCTTGACAAGGGTTTCAGTGGTGGCCCTTGCCCAATGATTCCTGGAGTAATGACTTTTTGCAAGAACTTCTTTTTCATCACCCTCATCCACAAAGCGCACTTGTCGTGCCCCTCCAGTAGAGTGATTGCATTCCACCACATTCTCTCTCTCTTCCTTTTGCTGTACCTATACTCCATGAGTCTTGGAAGTGCTTATATCCCCCTGTGATGGAATAGATTCAATTATGGACTGCCTTTTCCTTCGTATAATATCAATTATCTCATCATGGAATTCTTTCTTTGCAATCCCCAAGACTTTCCCTAGTGTAAATTCCACCCTACTGTTTAGAATCCTCTCTTCTAGCACCTTTTTGAGGTCCGTTGTTGCAGCTTCAATATCGGATTGGAGCTTGTAGAGCGGACTTTTCCCTTTACCCTTCTCCTTCTCATGCTTCATCTTTGCTGGCGCTTCTTCCATTGATATTTCCTGTGGAGGCACATGTGATGGCCCAGGGTCCTTCTTTCCACTACCACGGGTGGAGGCTGCTTCATCTTTGCTGGTGCTTCTTCCATTGATACTTCCTGTGGAGGCTGGTTTTGCGGCGGAGGCACATGTGATGGCCCAGGGTCCTTCTTTCCACTACCACGGGTGACCCTTTTTGATGGCCCTCCTTCCTCATTTTCCCTCTTACGCTTTTCCTCAACCTGTGCCTCATTATTCTGGCATTTTGCAATATAGGCATGAACAAATAGAGAATCCACAGGTTCTTCCCAGTCAGTCTCAAGACGTATACAGTCTCTTGCCTCATGCAAAGCCTGCTTAGACACCTTCTTTGATGCAATTAGCTCCATTGTTGATGGCCAAAAATCTTCATTCTCATAGTCTTCATCCTTCTCAGATTCCTGCCTTGATGACTGGCCTTTAACCCATAGGTTGCTGTCTCAACCATAGAGATGGCATGGCTGGTAGCCATATCTTCAACCAACTTTTTCATCCCTCCTTTCCCAAAGTTTGTGCTTAACGGAAGACCAGTCTCTGTAAGGTGGATTTTTCCATCTTTGAAAAATACAAGTTGGTTTTTGAGGGCTTCTTTATAGCTGGCACAGTCTTTTTTCGCATGTTCTGGGTCATCACACCATATACATCTGAATGTAAACCCTTCCTTCCTTTGAGGCTTTTGCATAGAAGCCTGCCCTAATGGGTTTTGTAACCCACTCCAAGAAAGTTTGCTTGGTCACCCGCTCAGAATCCTCCATGAAATAATCATCCTTCAAAGCAAGCTTGAACTCCTCCCAATTTCTGCCACCATGTGCTGCCTCTAATCCTCTTATGCGCTCTCTTATTTCAGGGACACATACGAGCTCAAAGCTTCGAACCATATCCTCCTTAGTCACCCTGTTTAGCTCCATTTCCTTTGTGTAATTGCGCAGGTACTTTGTGATGTCTTTACCATCAAATTGATCCACCTTCTTCACGATTGACTGCAGTGCTTTAGTCGTGGAAATTTGCCCCCTCTCAGCCGCTTGCTGCTGTTGCATATACATAGTAAATATCTGAAACATTTGCATAACCCCAGGGTCAAAACAAACCCCCTCTCCCTCAGGATTCTCAGCCATAGCTTGCACTGTGTATTTCACCACTAACTCTCACCCCAGCAGTCTCACGTCGGGTTCACCAAAGCTGTCGTGACATGGGCGGTATCGCTGGGCAAGTGCGAGACTTCTGGCTGTGAGAGTAGCTTCAAATCCCAGCAAGGAAACAAAACATATAACTCTTCAAGGGGGTTATGACATCTCAATTTTGGTCGACATGTACATGTGCCAATTCACTTCAAAGCAACCCCAAATTCAGCTTGATGAATGCATATACGTTACGAGTCAAGAGCATGACCCGCTTCAAGCATAGATCTCCTGACCCTTTATCCAAGTGCCTCATACATAACACATGTAGGCATAGCACAATCTTCAAAAGATTTCCATATACATGTGACCATTCACATCACATGTTTCACATAATGTCAACATCACCATTTCAAGATGACTCTTGATCTCATGAAAACCTGCTTTTAGATTCCAACAACTCACAAAGCAAAAGATGGCATATGGCATATATACATCATCACATGATTTCCAAAACCCAAGAAAACAAATAACATTATGAGATTAAGACCTCTGCAAGCGTTTCTCTGTGCAGCAGCCCACATACTCGTGTTCTCTCTGTCGCCAGCCTTCCTCACTTGTCGAAAGCCCAAGGCGGCTTCCACCAGTTGCTTGCCCTTTGTCAGCTGCACCCACCTTCATAGGCTCCCTCTGCCTTTGAAGCTACTGCAGCGCCTTCTTTTGTGGCGAACTTGTCCTCTCCTCTTAGCTCTGCACACTGGTCCGCCTCTTGCCTGCATGCATCTCTCCAAAACCAGAGAGCCACACCCTCTCAACTGCTACCCTGAGGCCGTCACAAGCCGCCTCCCTTTGTGATACAGTCGACGCGGCTCCCCTCTACAGCCGGCCACACTCCAGTCGTTGCAAACCCATCATCTTCAGTTACCAGCTCCAACGGCGTCCTCCAGCACAACCCAACTCACCCGTGCCTTCGCTTCACTAGTGCTTCACGCTGGTCAGAGAGGCCATGTGTCTGCGCTCCAGGCTCCAAAGACGGCTGCAACCCACGAAACCAGCATCAGTCACCAACTCTGAGGCGGCCACTCTCTAGTATCTCACCACGCCTCTGCTCTGCGCTTGTAGACGACCACCACCTCTCTGCTCCTCTCCCCGCAGTATTACCAGCCCCCGCTTCTCGTACCCCAGGCCGCCACGCATCACCCGCACTCTCCATGCTTTCACCACCTTCTAGAACTCCTTCGCTGGCGGCTACTCGGCAAACAAACAAGCAACCATGTGGCCTTTCACATTGGCGGCCACGTTTATATGTATTATTTTTTTATTTTATTTAAAGCCCAATGTGATGGCCACCATCACTCTTTCCACACCAATGCTCAAGGCAACACCGGCCCCTTTAGTCTTTCTTGTGCCTCCATCAAGATCAAAAACTGCAACTAATCCCTCTTTCTTGTCAGCCCCATAAGAAAGTGATGCTGCTTTTGGTTCATTGATAATTCGTGCTACCTCAAGGTTTACCATAAGCATAAAAACTCCATGATTCACACCACATTTATGTACAGAGGCTTCGAGACCTGGCTCAGCCTCAGCTCGTCTTATTGAACCTCATTTATAATATGAACATATGTACATAGGCATCATAAAATGACTCAAGTCATGGCACTTAATCCCATGCATCTAGATTTATATTTAATGGCCTCACATGCATGGTTTCACACCATAGACGTGCCATGGCACGACAGCGTGAAGACATTACACAATCACACATACGTGTGTATGTGCACACATAATCACATACATATGTACGCAAAAGAGAAGACAAAAGACATTGTATATAAGATACACTTATTTAAGAGACACACCTCATCATGCATCCCCACATGTGAAAATTTAATATTAATTAAATTTAATATTAATTAAAAATATGTGTATATGTGTTTATTTATTTTATAAATGCACATGTATATATAGGTATACGTCTCTAAATATAATAAAACATAATATTATAGATAATATATATTTACATGTGGGTGTGTATGTGTGTGTGTGTGTGCGTGTGTGTGTGTTTGAGAGAGAGAGAGAGAGAGAGAGAGAGAGAGAGTGCACGTGTGCATGAGAAAGAAGTGTGTTTGTGTGTGTGCATGAATGTATGTGTGTGTGTGTGTGTGTGTGTGTGTGTGAGAGAGAGAGAGAGAGAGAGAGAGAGAGAGTTTCTATATGTGGGAGAGTGACATATAGAAAATATTCCTAAAAAAAGTACTACATCTATACAAATCATGCACTGATGATGATCATAAACCTGTGTCACTGTGTACCCCAATGTAGGGTGTCACATGGATCCTGCACTTGGATGCCAGATAGACATATCTGAACAAGAAAGTGCATGACCTAGAGTGGAAAATTGGTCCCATATGAGCCTAGTTCGGGATGAATTAGCCAGGGTTCCATTCTATGCGTCGGGGATTAGGTGTGCATTGTCTTACATATGAAGCAATGCTAGTCGATACTGTGAGTATCCCTCTGGAACGATGTCAGATGATATATGTATCTGGCTTGCAACTAGATGTCGGAATTCTATAGTGCATGTAGGTTTGCATGTAGAAAAAGGGCCATCCCATAGGACTACCCTAGAGAAGAGACTAAGGCTCTTGCAGCAGCAGTGGGCATGGGGCAACTGAGAACCACCCCAAGGGGCCATGAAGGCCCTTAGCTGTGCCCACCAACCCTTTCATGGGATGGGCAGAACCACCCCAAGGGGCCATGAAGGCCCTTAGCTGTCGCCTAGCCCTAGGGGCCTTGGCCAAGCGGGCCCAGGGCACTGCCCCGGGAAGTCCCACACTGTTTGTGCATGGATACCTGGTAGCCTAGACACTCCCTTGTTCATGCGCAAGGTTGTCCAATGTGAAAAGATGGCAAAAAGGTGCATTAAATGCACTTTAACCTGGTCGTGATGAATATTCAACTTTTAATGCTATTTAAACTAGTCATAAGCATTTGTGCTGTTGGCCAACTTTAGGATGCGGCCCACGAGGGCTAGAGAAGATTATAGAAATCCTAGCCATGAATTTAGTCCATTATCTCATTTTTCACAAGGGATTGACGGACAAGCAAGGAGATAGCTCCAATCAAGGTGAACATTGCAAGTCAAGATTGAGTCTTTATTTTTTGATTTGCATCATTCTAATAATGTAAATACACCATTCGTGGTGGGGGCCCTAGAGACGGTATTTGGGACCCAATATTGTGTCCTCTTCTCCCTCTCCCTCCCTCTCTCTCTCTCTCTCTCTCTCTCTATATATATATATATATTTCCACACATGTGCTTCATTTTTGTGTGTTATTATCATCATGAAAGATTGTTGAATTCATTCTTACATTGAAGTTACCGATTCGACCATGAAGCTTCCGTATGTTACATAAGTTGCACATGACATTTGCTTATGGAAGTAGTTATGTGTCGGAAGCATGCACAAAGTACACAGCTTGGACTAAGGATTTATGGATTCACAAAATTTATCCTCAGAATATGGAGTTGGCTTTATGTGGTATGTTTAGCACTTAAAGTGTTGGTCTATTATTGTTTCACGATCCCTACTTGGTACTATTAACACATATGTTATCCGCTCAGTCTTTCAAACAAGGTTGCATATTATTACCGTGAATTATCTCTTTGGTCCATGAGTAAAATTGCACACTCGTGCAGAACACACTTGTGGCGCTCCAGTCGACCTTAAACTCTCGCTTGAGCTATGCAATGACAAACTTCTTATTGACCTCATCTTGGTCCCTACATTTAAATGAAAATTCTATGTTTATTAATGAGTTCAATTACAATTTACAACCATCTCATATTATAATCAAAGATCTCTTACACCTATAGCTTGTGGCATATAGAGGTCCACAAGGTCTCGAAGCCACGATGGAAAACCTTGCCTCTCTCTTAGTCCGCAATGTGTCCCTGCTCATCACAATGGAGCCCTCTACATCCTCGTCCCCTATTCAGGATCGTGGAACCAATGGTGGTGGGATTTGTTGCTCGAGCGGATATGTGACACTCCGTTCATCACTCCTATAAGGAAATTAAAATAAATAGTTATTAGACGTCGAAATTAAAACAAATAGTTATTGGACATTGAAATAACTAGTATAACATACAAAACATACTTCATACCTGTGTCAACGACGCCTCAGTTGAGGGTCTTGAGTGACATTACCAGGCCCTTGTGTACCTCTCCTCTGTGTCCTACTACACAGTTGACCAAATATAAGTATTCTGGAAATTTTTAAACTAATGATAGCTCAAAAGAGGTAAAATATAGAAATAATATATACTCATCTAGCTGTATGGTGCCACATCCTACTCTTGCTCCTGATTCTCTGGCGCCATGTCTAGCTTCGGATCCTGATCCTCCAAGACTAGCTCCATCTCTTGACCCTGACCGTCGTCCTCTTCTTGATCCTTCTCATCATGAACCTCCTGCTCTGGATCCTCCTCCTCCTCCAATGGATCTAAAGGTGCCCTTGCCAAGGACTATGGGTCACAAGGAGCAAGAGAGCTGAGTAAGGGTAGCCTCTGGCTTATCAATGCTAAACATGTTGAGATGCCAAGCTCAACATGAGCTGACACTCACAAGGCACCTACAGACCGTTCAACACTTACATCACTGGCCGGTTTGGTAGCTAGCATCGACATATCTTCACCAAAGATTCTATAGCTGGACTACACTGACTAGTCCACACCTACTCACTCTACTTTAGCGTGTTCACATTATGGACTGCTTGTATATACTCTAGTGTTAGTCACTTAATCTCCTTTATAGACCTCTTTTGTTTTAACGAAGACGAATAATTTTCAGTCTCTCACCTTATGTGTTCTCTTCTAGGATTTGTGAGAGTGTGTGTGTGCTTGTAAGAGCTCAAGCTCTCTTATCCCCTTCATCTTTTCATGGTATCAGATCCTGGTTCATGATAAGGAGCTGATAAGCAAGCAAGAGAAGCACATGAAGCAGTACGAGGTTAAGAGCTTCATCTACTCTTCCCCCTTTGTGTTGGCTACTACACCCTTATCGAGAGCTCTTCGGGAGGAGAGGCATCGGCAAATGAACTCTGATTGAGAGGATTTCTTTGTGGGAGCTAATATTTAGAATAACTATGATGTTCTTCAGTTTTTTAGGCCGAAAACATGTTTTGGGTGCATCTGGATCTTCGTTTTTTAGTTTGCAGGCATTCACGGGCACTGCAGGTAGGTTTCAATTCTCTACAGAATTCTTTTTTTGGTATTGCAAGAAGGGCAATTGGTTGCGCAGACACTATGTGTAATGTAAAGAAGTCTTACAAGTTCTATTGGGTGTATGTCTACAAGTTAAGGTAATTGGTTGTGATAGTTTGGGTGCAGCATAGTACCACTACAAAGAATACAACAATTTATATAGGTCAAACAAGAATGATCTTTTTGGTGAGTTTGTGTTGTAGACAAGATATCAAATGATGGAATTAACCATATTGTTGCAAAGAAGCTTGACATGAACAACTTCCATGGTTGGAGGTTTAGATTGATAAATTTTTTAATGGAAAAAGGCTATTGGGAATACATTGAAGGTGAAGATGAGGAGGCACCAGAGATACCAGAGATTAATCCAGCTATTGCAGATGTAAAAGAATACAAGGATTGGAATCAAGGATGGTAAGGTGAAGCACCTTGTAGATGTACTTCATGTTTTGAACATTACAAAGAATCTGGTTTTTGTTGGCCAGATGATTGAGTAGGGTTTGTAGGTGCAGTTTGACCATGATTGTTGTTATGTAGAAGACTTTAAAGATAAGTGCAGGCTGGTTACAAAAGGGAACATAATGGTTACATTGAATGTAAATATGCCTGAAGTGAGTGGTGCAATGTTTGCAAATACTTCAGGAGTTGTTGCAAATATAGACATTTAGTATAAGAGAATTCGGCATGTAAATGTGCAAAGAATGAAGTCTATGCAGACTAAAGAAATTGTGACAGGGCTACCTAAGTTCAAGGTTGAAGGTATGCAAAATGTACCTGAAGCATGCCAATTTGGAAAGAAAATGAAGCATGTATTTCCACATGACAGAAATGTGAGCAGGAATGTACTAGATTTTGTGCATTCAAATGTATGGGGTCCTGCTGCGAAGACTATATCTGTGGGTGGGTGGCTTTAGGTATTATGTAGCATTCATTGATGACCACACGAGGAATTTGTGGGTGTATTTCATGAAGGAGAAAAATGAAGTTTTCACTCATTTTCAGAATTTTAGAGTGATGGTGATTGAAAAGCAGACAAGAAATCATGTGAAGTGCCTAAGGTCAGACGAAGGGGGAGAATACTTCTCCAATGAGTTCTTTGATTTCTTGCCGAAAGAATGGCATTTAGAGATAGTGTACATGTAGATACACTCTACATAAAAATGGATTTACTGAGAGTAGAAAAATAGGCACATTATAGAGATAGCATGAGCATTGACGACAGAGAAGAAGAACATGTTGTATAGCTATTGGGCTAAGGCTATGTCTAAAATAGTTTATATCATGAACATGACTCCCGCTGCATCCATACATGTTGTAACGCTAGAGGAGAATTTTACTGGCAAGAAAACTGATTTGTCTCACTTGAAAATTTTGGATGTATTGCATATGTGCATGTGCCAGATGAGTTACATACTAAGTTGGATCTAAAGGCAGATGAGTTGCATACTAAGCTGGATCTAAAGGCAGAAAAATGTGTGTTTATTGGGTATTCCCTTGAGCAAAAGGGATATAGATGTTATAATCTTGCTACACGTGAATTTGGGTAAGCAAGGATGTTGTATTTTATGAGATGAGTAGCTGGTATGATGCTGAAAAAGATGTTGGGGCTGACATAAGTGGAAATGTGGTTGCACAGAATGCAAGTCAGCAGTCATAGTCATTGAGTGGACTAGGAGTCCTCATACAACAGTTTTGTTCATAGACCATGGAGTGGCACGCTGCGTCATAATACCAGTCTTGGAAATGTAGTTAGTACATCACATAAAGGAAAAGCGAAAGTGGTTGAGCCCCTTGGTGTGCCTGCTCTATTTCTACAAAGCATTCTCTTGTTTATGAAGAGTCTAGTGGCTAAGAGATGAGCCTTGATGAGGAGTTGGATTCCAGCAATGAGAACAACTGGTGTAAAGAAATCTTTGAAATCCATGAATGCAAGGTTACAAAGATCTCGAAGAGTCAAAAACCCTGTGCAGACATGCTTACATGTGCACGGTATAGAGCCCACATGTTTTGATGAGACTATTGGTAATGTGTATTGGGAGAAAGCTATGGAGATGAGGAGATGGATGAATTGTATGGAAAAGAGACTTAGGATTTGGTTCCATTGCCTAAAGGCAAGAAAGATAATGGATGTAAGTGGGTATATAAGTTGAAACATAATAGTGATGGTAGCATAAGCAGGTACAGGGCTATATTGGTAGCCAAATAATATGTGCAGACACATGGGATTGATTATGAGGAGACGTTTGCCTGGGTTGCCAAGATGGCAACTGTGAGAGCTGTGATTGTGGTTGCTAAAGCTAAAGGCTGGTTTTACATCACATGGATGTAAAAAATGCATTCTTGCATGGTGACTTACAAGAAGTGTATATGAATCAGTCACCTTTTGAGGATACAAGTCACCTAGAGTATGTATGTAAGCTTTGTGGCCTTGTATGGGTTGAAGCAAGCTCCACGAGCATGGCATGTCAAGATTGCTGAGTATCTTATCGCTATTGGTTTTCATATAGCAAATGCAGATCACTCTTTGTATGTGTGTAAGAGTGATAAGGGTATTGTGATTGTCACCATCTATGTAGATGATCTTATTTTTGGGGATAACAACTTGGAAGAAATTGAGCATGTAAAAAGTCTTCTTATAAAAGGAAGTTTGACATGAAGGATTTGGGATATCTGCGCTACTTTTTGGGCATTAAGATCATTCACACACCTTATGGTATTTGGCTGTCATAGAGACAGTATGTATTGTACATGTTGTCCAAGTATGGGATGGCTGGTTGTGCCAATCTCGGTGCCATTAGATCAAAATGGCAAGCTCAGTGTGCGGATGCAGGTTATGTTCTAGAGGACCCCACTATGCACATGAAGATTGTGGGGAGTTTGATCTATGTCACGATCAGCAGGCCAGATTTGAGTTACACTATTAGCTTAGAGAGCCAATTTATGCAAGTTTTGCATAAACCACATCTTGACAGTGTGCAACACACACTTTGGTATTTGAGGGCCATTGTTGATTATGCATTGTTTTATGCAGCAAGTGTACCATTGGAGCTATATGGGTACACAAATGCAGAATGGGCACGTAGCATCTCAGAGAGAAGATCTACCACTGGATTTATTTTTTCATTGGGGAGTGTTGCTCTGTGACATGGAGCACCAAGAAGTAGCCCATAATTGCCTTGTCGAGTACAGAGGAGCTACAGTGGCAGCGTGTGAGGTAACTTGGTTATGCAAGATACTTGTGTTGATTTGGGGTTGCATGTGGAGAGAAAGGTTGTCATATATTGTGACAATCTTAGTAGTATATAGTTGGCTAGGAACCTAGTTTTCCATGCATGATGAAACACATTGAGCTAAACTACCACTTTATCAGGGAGAGAGCCTTGGTAGGTGACATCGACTTGGCCTACTTTAGCACACATGATCAGATTGCTGACATCTTCACGAAGGCCTTGGGAGCTGAGAAGCTCCGCTGATTTTGAGATATGCTTGGAGTTCATGAGATATGCTTGGAGTTCATGAGATAGAGTTGAGCTTGAGGGGGAGTGTTGAGATGCCAAGCACAACATGAGCTAACACTCATAAGGTGCCTACATGACCGTTCGACATTTACATCACTTGCAGGTTTGGTAGCTGGCACCGACATATCTTCACCAGAGATTCTACATCTAGACTACACTGACTAGTCCACACCTACCCACTCCACTTTAGTGTGTTCACATTATGCACTGCTTATATATACTCTAATATGTGTGTTAGTCACTTTATCTCCTTTGTTGACCTCTTTTGTTGAAGCAGAAGAAGAACAATTTTCAGCCTCTCACCTTGTATGTTCTCTTATAGCGTTTGTGAGAGTGTGTGTGTGCTTGCAAGAGCTCAATCTCTCTTCTCCCCTGTATCTTTTCACAACAAACAATACTCTCCCATGTCCTCCTCTATCTCCTCTCTCTACTCAAACCCAGACTACGCAATACTCTCTTGATGGCTATCAAGAGACCTAACTTCCCGGAGTCCACCATGGATGTCTATACACATGCAAGAAGGAGATTGTATCTGAACCTATAAGCATACACTCACAATCCACTAGTACATATATGCAAGATAATAGATGCATACAACCACCATCATCACATTCTAAGTAAAACATAACATACTCAAATACAACTCCAAATGCCACCAACGCAGCAACAACAATAACGTAATGTATCTCTAAATGCCACCATCAACAACAACAACATAATATCGGAGTATTAGGGATATAAAGCCAATAGTTCCATTAAACAATAGAAATAGTACATTATAAAACTGTACTTTAAACCGGATTGTTCCTAAACATTTTGGTGAGCCCGCTGCACTATATCAACGAGCTCATCTCACGAGCTCTTGTTTCCTGAGTGGAATCGATTAGCTGATTTTGTTTCCACTCACTAATGGCCTTTGAAAGCTTTGTCTGTGCTTTATTGACGTCAGCTACAGTCGTCCTGCCCATGCACTAGTTTGTCCCAAACAAGGTTTGCACAATAGATTGTTTTTTGAGAAGTGTTGTGAGGTAACATCGTTATTATCTGCATACGTGCACACCAATAGCATATCATTGACAATATTTATCAATGTCTCGGGTCTGGTCATTGAATATAAATCTGTGCAAATTAATTACTTTGATTAAGCATTGATGGATTTTCCAACATAATAAACTATGACCAATAAGTTACACTACTCTTGCACCTTATTGCTCACACTCTGATCTCTCTCTCTCTCTCTCTCTCTCTCTCTCTCTCTCACACACACACACACACACACACACACACACATTCAAATAAGTGCCCATGTGTCCATGGTGCCATGACGATCTACTCCAATGCTGATGTAAGTGCAGATTCTTATATTGTCTCTGCTCTATGGAGGAGTGATGATCTAAATGAAATGATGGCTTTAGCTTATATGCAAGTAGGAGTATTTGATATGCCAACAACCCATGGGGAGGTTGTAATGCTGGCGGATAGCTAATGGACATGTGTAGGATAGCCCATTGGCTGCCCAAGCCCTCCTATTGCCTAGAAGCTGTCCTTTATGGGATGCCCATGCCATAACCTAGCCCAAGGCTTACCTAAATTCTCCTAATGTAAACCTAACACTAAGGCTGACACTACATGCATTATCTAATAAATTCTCCAAGTAGGTTCAGAGGACTGACACTTTAATGAATGGTGCACTGATGTAGAGCCAAAAGCATGGTTACTACTTGTAGCCTGCCTTGCTGCTTAATGGTTTGGCATCATGCTAAGTTGAATTATAAGTTAAACAAGATTTGTTTTAAATGCGAATAATGTCTATTTTATATGTTTGCTCTCTTTATATAGGCGTATTGTGCGATGACACGTCATATATTTCAATCGATAATATATCGATTGATAACTTTATCGATCGATATATTATCAATCCATAAAGTTATCGATCGATATATTAGTGATCGAAATGTCACTATAAAAATAGTACATCATTCCCAATATACTATGTGCACAACTTTTGATATCTGAAGACTATAAGCTAAAAAAAGAAGCACTTCCTTCCAAGGTAGTGCTTCTAAAATTTGAAAATTAAAAATATTTCTAATAGAATAATTAAAAGAACCTTAGATTTGGGTTTAGATATATGTGTACCTATGTTCGAAGTTTACTTCACACTTGTACATATATTTTAGGAAACAGAGATTAGTTTTGTCTTTTATTGTGTTCAAATCTTGCTTCACACTTGAAAGATAAAGTATTAGAAATATGATTTATCTTTTACTGTGTTGAAAGTTTGCTTCACACTTAGAAGATAAAATTTTAGGTTTAGGGTTTATCTTTTATTGTGTTCTAAGCTTGCTTCACTGTTTGGGACATCATAGCATAGCGGAGGCTACACTCCAACCCACACAGATTGTCAATCCGTGAATGCAACCCGGTTAGCGCATAGAGGCTATCCCGAATGGGAGAAGATTATTTAACCACACACTAATGACTTCTAATCCTACTCAATCCTTCTTCAACAATCAAATTATCAATCGTTGATTCCTTCTCAATCTAACATAATCAACGCATCAAGATTAGGCTACACTTAAGCACAAAAATGCAACTTATGCAAAGAATCTAACATGCAAAGAGCTATCACACAAGCCTCAACTACACATCATTTCATGCACAAGCTTCATCACATGCACTCTACAATTCACAAATCAGATTTTAGCATCAAAACATCATTACGAAATCTAGATTAGCAAGTGTGTAGACCGCAACCTCATATCATTGAATACGTAGAGAATAGAGAGTACAAGATTGAAGCAAGAATGGAGATGGAGAGCCTTGGGAGAGCACATGAGAAGGAGCTATGGAGCAAGCTCTTTCTATGAGCCTCTCAACCAAATGACCAAAAAGTGCCCTAATTTGTCTCCACACACCCTCTTATAGAAGACCTAGTAGCCCTTCCACACTTGGCCCTAAATGACCAAAACGTGACCAAAAACCCTAAACGCCCTACCATACAAGTTGGAACTCTTAAGAGCCCACATAAATCTACTCCCATGTGTATCATCGTTTGCGTAGTGCATACGGCAAACACTCCCCCCTTCCTAATTTGCGCACGTCCTCGAGCGCGGTGCTGCAAAAAACAATGGATACAAGTAAAGCCCTTTTATTGAAAAAAAGAAAAGAAAAGAAGAAAAGAAAAAAAAAACAGCAATGACAATTTCACATGTGAGCATACAAGTGAAAGGCTGATTAGAGTTTTAAAGAGTACTAAAATAGGTGAGTAAAGACTAGTCAAAGTGAGACTAAGTGGTAGATAGTGCTATGCAAAGGCAAGTGTGCTTGCATACCACAGGTTATGACCGCAGTCTCAATGTCCTACAAGTATTTGAGTTATTCCTAAGTGGCAAACCTACTCCTAAATATGAGCAATGGTGATTGGACCTCTTTTTGTTTTTTTGTTTTTTTTAAAAATATATAATTTTTTTTTAAATTTTTGATGTTTGTGTAGAGGGTGATAAAGATTAAGGTTCCATCCCAATGAGACCCAAGCAATGGCCAAGAGACCTCCGCCAAGAGAATCTAAAAGCCGCTAAGTATCTCAAGGGCGACAGACCCTTTTCTTTCTTTTATGACATAAGGAGTACCCCATGAAGATGAGGGCATCGGTCTCGAGGGCCCATAATGTACCCCAGAGTCCTACCAACATCTATCAAGGCGATAGATTCCTTGAAGTTCTTTTTTCTAAAGCTTTTAGACGTCAGTGTTCACCCCATAGAAACCAAGGCATCGGCCCCAAGGTGCTAAGACAACCCCAGGTCCTACCAAGCATTCCACATGGCTGTAGACACGTCATGTCTCGATTCACTTGTATATATATTTTTTGGGGGTATAATTTTAATTTTTTTTTAAATTAATCCTAGCACCTAGCTCATACCTAAGAGGTAGCTACCACTAGGGATAACTAATATACCTTGAAAGAATAAGAACTTGGCATACTCCATTGGTATATATCCTACACTGTCTTTAGATAGAAATATCTTCTACTAAGTCCTCTAAGAATCTAGAATTCACTCACCATATTTTAACAACTAATCAAAAACTTAAACCAGCCAACATTGTGTGAACATGCAAACCATATATCCAAAAGATAAAAGCACATAAAGAACAAAAGATTAAGATTTGAATACACCTGTTGTAGTGCCCGTTGATGTTGTTCGTTTGCATTGATGCATTGCTGATTTTGTGCAGATTGCTCCTCCTTGGTCTTTGTAGGCGTAGCATGTCTCCCCCCTTCCTAATTTGTGTGCACGGTAGGTGGACTGTTGGGGCGTGTTTGATGCTCTTGTTTAGCTGAGATCTCTGCAAAATTTTTATTAACAAACAAGAAAAGAAAAGAAAGGAATAAAATTTGCTATTGGTGCCAATCACCGAATATAGCCGAGGGGAAAAACCCAGTGGGAGAAAAGTGCCCTGGCTTGTTGATCTTATTGTGGAGTCACTGAGCTTACCCTTGCGCTGGTGATGGATCCGTGTCCACGTCTGCTGGAAAGATGGTATCAATTTCCTCAGGATGCAGGGACAACCCTTCACAAAAATCGGCCTCTGGAGAAGGTGGTAGAGGAAGGAGTGCTTCCTCGCTAAAATATGGCATTGGTTCTATGGGAAGGTTCAGCAGACAATTTCGATTTTGGAACTACGCAATATAGGTACTCATATTGATCCAATATTGACATGTTGAGGCTTGGGGAAGGAGGGCTTGCAAGATCGGTGGTTGCAAGTCATTTAAGCTTGTATCCCTCCATTGTTGTGCTTGAACCTCCTCAGGTAATCTACGTTGATTTGGTCCTCTCTCTGGTATTCTCACATTAAGAAGATTATGGCGTTGGGGTGTAATTCCCACAATTTGTTTCATTAAGCCCATGCCATATCGTCTAAAGTAAGAGCGGCATATCCAACAAATATGTAAAGCTTCTCCTAATACGAGTCGTGCACACTCTTGACAATGTGGAAATGGGTGATGCTGTTGATAGAATAACGTGACAAAGTGATGCCCACAGCAATTTTCACCTAAGGGAGCATAGAAGTACCTAGAATGAGTTTGAAACGGAGGAGCACTATAACCCCCGCGATGATCAGGTCGAGTACTATCAGGGTCAATGCATGGTGGACATGTATCTCGCCAAATATCCATCAGGAGTTATCTGGACGTAGAACAATTAAATTTAGAACCCTCATACCCATCATTACAATTCCAATCAAAAACAAGATTATCTCAAAAAGAACACAATCCTCTAAAGGCATAAGGAACCACACTATTCAAACATTGATCTACCAAAGAGCTTCAATTGTAGTGTTAATGCCTTATCTTTGGTTTTGGGTATGTCCTTCTTAGGTGGAAATTTTAGCAATTGTCTTGGAATTTGAGCAAGATAAGAGGATTTAGTCATTGAAGTGCTAGAATCTATGCTCAAATGAGACTCATTTGGACTTGTCTTAGGTACACAAGTTGATGGTGGAATTGTGTAACAAGGAGAAATTGGGACAACTTGTGTTTCAATACATGTTTTAGGAAGATCAACACAAGTGGATTTGTAGGTGCTATCACAGCCACCTATCCTATCTTGAAGAGTTTGTGTTGATTTCTTTTGCACCCACTGATATGGAAAACCAAGGGTGGCTTTTGGAATCTTTCTGATACACTCTTTTACCCCTAGTAAACCATGGCATTTTGGAAGCCAAATTGCTGTTGCACCCTCATAATAGCCTTGTGCTTTAAGAACATGTTTTGGGACCCAACGAGTAACAATCTGAGGTTTAGGCTTGGAAAAGATGTGCTTTTTAGGAGGCTTAGCAACTGGGCTAGATGGTATAAGTTTGTACGCATCTTTGGGTAGCCAAATAGATAATCCCTTCTTGCCTGGCCTTCTTTGAGCAGTGACTAAAGTAGTTGGAACATGCCAGCCATGGCCCTCACTTGAGTACTCATCAATTATCCACTTCATTTGTGTTGGAGCTTCAAGAGCAGATTCGAGTGTTAAATCCTCCACTGAGACTTCCTCTACATGCAGTGCTGTTGTGGATGCATTCCTATAGTACAAATCATCTAGAAGGTTACGTGGTTGTACCATTCGTATAGGAATAATGTCATATCCATCTTAGTCACAAAATTGAATTGGCTTAGGTAAAGCACAGGTCGATAATGTTGCAAGGACATGACTCCATTCTAGTGGATCAATTAAATGCTCAGGGAAAGGTTGTGGAATGTATGCCTCATCTGATACACTTCGATTACCCTTAAGTCTCCCAGTGTTGAAATCCCTACATGAGGCTCCACACATCCACAGATCTTCTCGCCCATCTGACAATGTAACTCTTGAGCCCTCAGATGAAGCAGAATCAAACTCATCTATTGGAGACCTTGTTACATCATGATATGAGTGATTCTTTAGGTTGACCCTTGTGATGACAGAATCATGTCGGAGGTACAAATAATTGTATCCCCAATCTTGAATCATTTGAAATTGTCGCATGAATGGTCTACCCAATATCACTTCATAGTTTGGATGTTTTCCAAAATCCACTACTGCAAAGGTGTGCGCATATTCAATCCCACATGTGGTGACCAATTTGTTCTCAAGCAGCCCAAGGGGATGTTCTAAGCTTCCATCTGCTAGCTGCAAGCGCATCCTGGTACTCCTAATAGCTGGTTTGCCCCACTTTTCCCAAATGGACCTTGTCACAATGCCCACTCCTGCACCACTATCAAGTATTGCAGTTGAAGCTACTTTTTGCACTTCTAATGGGAGGGTAGCATTTCCCTGATCGTCCTCACAAAATTTTCCTACTTTGTTGATAGGAACTGGCATAACATGCTTTGTCTCAGGGTGTATAGTACAATGATGGTGACCCTTTTGTAGCAATACCTGCTCTGACAAACATGTGGCAATATCATTCCACAACTCAGGTCGAAGCTTTATCAAATCAAGCAAAGGTAAGGTACAAGCCACTAGTCCTGACAAAATAGCTTGCACGATATTCATATCCTTCTCCTTTGTCAACCTTTTATGCACGGAGGGTATCCTCAAGGTTTGAGAACAGTTCTCATATTCTCCTAGATATGATGGTAAGGTTTTCATTGTATGCTTACTTCTAGGAGAAACAATTGTTTGAACTTCCTCCTGGATGCTTGGTCGTCTAGAGGTGTTTTCAGTGCCCCTGGTAAAATCCACCTCAGAGAATGGAGGTGAGCTAATAGAGGACATATTCTCATTAACTTTCTCATGAACTGCTGCCCACATCTCATTTGTCATGTCCTCGTTAGCATCAATCACTTCATCATTGCATGGGAAGACAAGGCTAGGTGGTGGCAGAATACCTTCTTTCAATGGGGTGTCAATTGGTGCAGACCTCTCGCTATGAGCTTGTGAAATGAGCTCACTTTTCATTTCCCGACTTGATGATACTTCCGGTATGGTTTCTAATGTTGGCTTAAGAGAGGTTGGGCCTCGAGGAATAGGTGGAGGTGGTCCCTCAAGTATTGACTGAGCTTCCCTAATGAGTTGCTGATGTACAACTAGATTGATCTTCTCCTCACGAGGGTTTGGGTATTCTTGAAGCTTCTTGGGTAGCTCAGATAAAGCTGCAATGCGACTTCTATGAGCATCAATGATGGCATCTAGAGTCTCATTCACCTTATCCACAAAAACAGAACCCCCAGAACTATCCTCAGTCGTACTAGCCTCATCACTAGGCCTAGATTGAGGTTGATGTTCCTCATGCACTTCTTGGGATTTAAAAGTTTGATCCTTCATGTTTTGTTTAGAGGCTTCTTGAGAACTAGTGGATGCACTTTTACTTCGCTTGTTTCGGTTCTTTTTCCTCCTAGTGGTCTTTTTTCTATTGTCCACTAGATTTGCCTTTGCATCCCTAGTTCGAGGTGTCTCATCAGTTTGTATTTCGGCATTTCGTGTTTGTGATCTAGTCATGACTCTAAGTGGCACGACATCCTCATTCTCAGATGAAGGTGGTGATGGAACTGCCTCTACAAGGTTGAGTGAGACCTTTGGTTTCTCATGTGGTTTCAGCAGACAATCCTTTGGGAAGTGTTCTACACAACACCCTAGACAATATCTTTCAATTGGTGGAAACTGTGGTACTGTTGTATTGGATCGAGCTGTTTGCCTTGAGCGATGTGACAATCACGAGCCCAATGGGGTTCTCCGCACTCATAACAGGGGCCCATTAGTTTGGCTTCTACTTTCCTTTGCTGCCATTGACCTGAGGGGCCTGGAGTCCTAGGTTGGTAGCCGCCTAGCAACATCAAAGAATTTTGTTCCCCTGGTTGAGCAGTGCTTGGCTTGGGTATGCGGGACTTCCAAAGAGATTTTCCTTGGATGAATATGATGCATATTCCTCCTCCACATAGCCTGGGTTTACCAAGTCTCTACACATACTTGAATTGTCATAGTCAACAACCCTCACAGGAGCAGTCCCAGGAGCAGGAGGTTGAGCACCAAGAACAGGTCGTGCTTGCTCTTGTGCCATCGGTGGCTTACGTTCAAAATTATTATACTGTTGATACATTTGTGGAGCCACTCCACCCCTTGGTTGCTCACGCTCTTGTCTCATTCTTGCAATGCGAGTACATTCTTGTGTGGTATGGGTAAAGTTCTAAGCACAGGCCTGGCACCACTTCTTTGTGGGTTGGTTTGTGACTAGAGGAGAAAAGGTATTACATTCTTCAGGTTTATGGTTACCGCCACATGCTCCACAAAGATGAGGACCTGTAGGTAGTACACTCCTCATTCTCTGCTGCTGTTGTTGTGGCTGCATGGGTGGGCGATAGGTTTGTCCCAATCTCCTTAGTACTAGATTAGCTATCTGGTCTGGATCTACTAGCGCGCTAGACCCTGAACTTTGGTCATCACTCCACTGATCTCTAGGTTTCACCTCAGGGCCAGAACCATCTTGGAATTTGAAGTTATCTATGAAATCCATAGCATCATGGCAACACTCATTGAAATTTGTATGCTTCTTTGCATAGAGATGTGTATGCAGTGTTGAATTTTTGAGTCCTTTTAAGAAGAGAGAAATTAATAGACTTTGGGCGGGCTTCTCATCTTCTGGGCAACGATTAATGTACTGCTTCATTCTATTTACACAGTCCCTAACACTCTCAGTCTCACCTTGCTTGAAAGAGTAGATGTGTGCTACCGTGTCATGTTGAATTCCCATCAAGGAAAAAGTAGCAATGAATCTCTCTTCCAAAACTCGTAAAGAAGATTTGTCTGAAGCCTCTAGTGCCTGAAACCAAGCAAGGGCCTTTCCCTCAAGAGTAAGCCCAAATCCTTCAATTTGAGTATGCTTGTCAGCTACTTGCTCAGCTCAAACTGCTTGCCTAAATGCTGCTACATGGTCGTATGGATCTCCCGACCCTTCGTACTTCTTTACCAGTTTCTGAAGAGTTGATGGCCTTACTTGTCTTGAATACTCGTCATAGGGCCTACGGCCTCTCACTCTCAGTGGGAATTGTTCCTCTCTTTGGTAAGATGGTCCACATGCATCCCAAATTGGTGTGGGTCTCCTATTACCAGCCTCACCAAACCCCTCCAAAGATCTTGTCACCCGCATTTCCGGAGGTGCATTTATGGGAGGCCGAGTTGGCTCACCTACCCTCCGATTGTCATAGTGAGAGAAATGTTGTTGTGGTGTGACCTGTGGTCGCACTTTTGGTGTAGGACAATATCTTGGTGCTAGAGTTGGGCTACTAGCAGTGGTCCACTTTGATGTAGAGGGTCCCTCTCTAGTGAACTCTCGTAGGGGAGGAGCAACAGTTTCTCCAAGAAAGGCTGTCCCTCCTGGTTTAGCTGTATTTGTTGAGAACACTTCCATGAATAATGGTTGTCCTTTCCACGTGAGCTCTCGAATCTCCTTCTAATCTAAGGTTCGGTATTCATTGGCCCATTTATCAACTATTCGGTTCATGTGTCCTGCAAGCTTCTCAACTACCACCACAAGTGCTAGAGGAAGATCTAGCTCTGGCAATTTAGTTGTGGCATAATATCCCTCTAAAGAGTCCTTAAGACCTCTTGAAGTGGGTCATCCTGTAAGACCTTTGTCACTGAAATTTGTCGTACAAACTCCCATTGTTTCTCAGCCCCCTGATCCATTTTGCTCTTGCCTTTCCTATCCCTTTCCAAATTTAGATCTACAAGAAGTAAATCATCTATGGATGGCTTTGAGGACTGGGCATTGGAGGGTCCAGGCATGTCCGGCTCAATGAGCCAATCATCTCTAGACTCCCTTGCTCTGGAAAGTTTTGATAAGTCTAAGAACTCGGTTTTAGAGAGCTCCCCTAATTTGTCTACATTCTCTGGATGATAGGTGACTTCGTAGCGAACACCATCTCCACCCATGTACATGTTACCCTGGTCATCATTGACTAGAGGTGCTCTATCAAGTTCTGAGAAAATGTCTGCGATCTTAACAAGATATCGTTGTTGTGGATCCCTAAAGATCTCAGTTCCTTGAGCATTCGTGTAGACATATTGGAGTCTCACATTGAGTGTTAACCCCATGGTGTCGGCTTCAAATGGATTAAAAGATCTTGTGGGTGTCCTATTTGGGGCTAAGGGATGACTATTTGACGGCCCTAGATTGTCCATGGACAATGAGCTAGTTGTTCTGGAGGAAAGGGTGTCGGATTGGGATTCGGAAAAGGTTTCAGTAATTCTGCAAAATTTCCTGCTGATTGGGTCCCACTTTCCTGCGTAGGTACTCTAGAAGGTGCCCTAGGCCCTATGGCAGAATCTATAAGACGTCCCGACCGCAAGTACATAAGGTCAAATTTTTTTTGGTTTTTTATGTGTTTTTTTTCTTTTTTGTTTTTGTTTTTGTTTTTGTTTTTTTTGTTTTTTTTGTTTATATATATATATATATATATATGTATATATATGTATATATCTTTTACCCTACCTAACCACTAAATGCAACTAAAATGAATATGTGTATAAATACCTATCCTTTTTTTTTATTTTGATTTTATTATTATTTTTTTAAATGATTTTATTTTTTTATTTTTTTTCTTTTTTCTAATTACACAAAAATATGAATTACGCTAAAAAAATACTAATTATGCACAAAATTAAAAAATTCTAAAACAATGCAAGTTTCACTAATTATGCAAAAAAATTACAGAAATTTAAGAAATAAAAAGTTACAGAATATGCAAAAAATTTGGATTCCTAAAAATACATAATTTACAGAATTTATTTCTTTTTTAATCTCTTTTCTTTTCTTTCCTTCTCTTTTCTTCTCTTTTTTTTAATTAAATTTATTGTTTTATGGTTTTTTTTCTTTTTTTTTCCTTTTCTATCTCCCTTTTTTTTAAAACTAATAAATTTCGTACTAATTACACAAAAATATGAATTACACTAAAAAAATTACTAATTATGCACAAAATTACAAAAATTCTAAAAAAAATGCAAGTTACTTTACTCATGCAAAATTTTACAGAAATTAAGAAATGAAAAATGGACTCAAAATACAAACACAATAATTGTTTTCTTGTTTTTTTATATATTTTTTTAATTTTTTCTCTTTTTTGCTTTTCTCTTTTTTTTTTGCTTTTCTCTCTTTTTTTTTCTTTTTTTTAAAATTTATTATTTTATGGTTTTTTTATTTTTTTTATTGTTTTTTTTTTCAATTAACAAAAAATAAATTAAAAAAATAAAAAAATAAAAAATAAAAAAAAATATAACTAACCTTATCACCTCGAGCCGTTCCGGATTCCTCGCCGGCGCACGTGCTCGTTTTCAATTGCTCTTTCAGATGCCGCCTCAGATACAGCCACGTTGCCTTTTGTGCCGGCCTCTAGCTGCTGCCAGCTTCAGCCTTCACTTTCCTGCACGTTTTGCTGTGACTGTGTCCACGCTGATTAATTACCCAATCAGCGGCTTAATCATCTTCTCAACCCCTTCAGCAACATATCCTTTGCTGGCGGAAAACTTTTGCTGTTGCGACCTTTCGCTTTACTCAACCACCTCTTCACTCCCTTCGCTCAGCTGCATTCAGCCCGTCGCCGTCGTTTGCTTCAGCCAGCCTACAGCCAATTGCCTCCACGCTACAACTTTGCACCCAGTTGCCTCCACGCCACCTCCTGCCTACACACAGTCTCCACGCCGGCCTTCTACAGGCTGCAGCCCGCCTTCCTCTGTCTTGCTTCTGCCCGTCGTCGCCTGCTTGCACCTTCTACCTCCCCTTCGCCTGTCTTCCACGCCGGCCTTCTACTGCTACTGCCCGCCTACACGCAGCCTGCGTTCGCCTCACAGCTGCCTTCAACACTTCCCAGCTACCTCTCGCCAGCCACGTCAGATTGCTTCCACACCGGCCAACAGCTAAAGCTTGCCGCCTTCTATGCCTCTTATGCTGCTGCGCTGCTTCTCTTGTAGCTACCTCTCGCCTGCACAGCAGCCTGCGTTCGCCTCACAGCCGCCTTCAACACTTCCCAGCTACCTCTCCACGCTTCTTCAACTTCACGCCTCCCACACTGATGTAGGCACTAATCTACTTGCAGGATGATGGAAGGAAAGATGAGGGCCGCGTCACAAAGCCCTCCCAACCGCAACACAAAAAACACAAATGTTAGTGTGTTAGTTGATTAGTGACAAAAGGTATGCCAAAAAA
This sequence comes from Cibotium barometz, assembly GCF_041138505.1. Taxonomy (NCBI): domain Eukaryota; kingdom Viridiplantae; phylum Streptophyta; class Polypodiopsida; order Cyatheales; family Cibotiaceae; genus Cibotium; species Cibotium barometz. The sequence goes on along the minus strand of NC_141082.1, from coordinate 20,046,528 downwards.
TACAAAAACAGAAAGCACTTAAACCTAATTAATGGCGGGATTACTCTACCGCAATGGGTTTTAATTTTTTTGCTTCTAATAAAAAAACAGAAAACACACAAGGTGCCCTTGAGATCACACACTCAATGCCCTTGCAAACTCTACTCTAATCTACCCTAATCCACGATTTTGCAATCAATGGAGCACTTAGTAAGAAGTAATGGTTAACACCCTTCACTAACTTAGGTGTGTGTCCCCGGCAGGCGACGCCATTGTTTGGGACATCATAGCATAGCGGAGGCTACACTCCAACCCACACAGATTGTCAATCCGTGAATGCAACCCGGTTAGCGCATAGAGGCTATCCCGAATGGGAGAAGATTAGTTAACCACACACTAATGACTTCTAATCCTACTCAATCCTTCTTCAACAATCAAGCAATCAATCGTTGATTCCTTCTCAATCTAACATAATCAACACATCAAGATTAGGCTACACTTAAGCACAAAAATGCAACTTATGCAAAGAATCTAACATGCAAAGAGCTATCACACAAGCCTCAACTACACATCATTTCATGCACAAGCTTCATCACATGCACTCTACAATTCACAAATCAGATTTTAGCATCAAAACATCATTACGAAATCTAGATTAGCAAGTGTGTAGACCGCAACCTCATATCATTGAATACATAGAGAATAGAGAGTACAAGATTGAAGCAAGAATGGAGATGGAGAGCCTTGGGAGAGCACATGAGAAGGAGCTATGGAGCAAGCTCTCTCTATGAGCCTCTCAACCAAATGACCAAAAAGTGCCCTAATTTGTCTCCACACACCCTCTTATAGAAGACCTAGTAGCCCTTCCACACTTGGCCCTAAATGACCAAAACGTGACCAAAAACCCTAAACGCCCTACCATACAAGTTGGAACTCTTAAGAGCCCACATAAATCTACTCCCATGTGTATCATCGTTTGCGTAGTGCATACGGCAAACATTCACACTTAAAAGAAAATGCAAAATATAGGTAGCAGGTTCATCCTTTACTATGTTCGAAGCTTGCTTCACACTTTAAAGAGATTTTTAGAGTTTACGATTTATCTTTTTTATGTTCTAAGCTTCCTTCATACTCTAAAATTAGTTTATCATTAAATTTCTCTTGATGTCATATACTTTCTTTTAATTTGTTCGATTAGGGTGTTGATCATATCTAATATTCTTTTGTACATGTTTTCTAGATCAATTGGCTAAAATGGTGTGTGGTCCAAAATGGGATTATGTTGATGAGGTAAGACAAGGAAAAACATCATCTCATGTGTGCTATAAAAGTTATGGTCAGACATTTCATGGTAGCGCTACTAGAATTAGAGAACATTTATTTGGCATTGGTAATAATGTTGAACATTGCATAGTACCCCCTCTTGACTTACATACTGAACTACATAAGTATGTAGCAAAGCTTAAGGTCAAAGGGGATGTAAATATAAAAAGGAAAAAGGGCTTTGCTGTACGACCAATGGAAACGGTCGAAGAAGATAATACACATGTGTCTAGTGAATGTATGCCATCTTGTGGTCTGACACATGAATCAATAGCACATGCTGGTCAATCCAATACTCATCCATCCATAAGGACTCCGTCTACATCGGTGTCCATCTACTAGTACTCTGTCTACATACATAATGCAAGGTTCTAGCAAGAAGAGTCATAAAGAGTAGACACCTTTGCAGGCAACATTTGATAAGAAAGGGATACTTGAATTACATTTGAAATGGACACAAGCATTTGTTGCATGTGGGATTCCATTCAATGTAATCTAAAATCCTATTTTTCAAGATGCATTGATGAGTATAGAAAAGTCTTGGTTTTAATTTTCTGATTACAATAAAATGTGAATAGAGTATCTTGCCAAGATCAAACATCCGACTGAACCTGCATTGAAACATACAGTGTTGAATTTTGTGCCTACATTTGGTTGTATAATTGCAATTGATGGGTAGACTACCTGTCAAACGAAGCCCTTGGTTAATATTGTATGCATATTTTTGAGAGGTTATGTGTTTCTAGAGGCTTTAGACACCTCGTTGAAGGAGAAGACCTCTTTGTACATTCAAAAAATCTATGACCAGGCAATTGCAAGAGTGGGTGGGCAAAAAAATATGACAACAATAGTCACAAAAAATGCATCAAATTATAGGAGTGCAAGCATGGCCATACTAGTAAAGTATCATGAAATAACATGGGTGCCATGTGCTGCTCATACTATAAACTTGTTGTTAAAGGATATTGGAAAAATTCCATTCATTCAATCCATTTTATTAGATGCAAGCCATGTAGTGAATTTTATCAGAGAGCACCAATTTTCACATGTTTTGTTTTGTTCAAAATCACCTAATAAGGGCTTGCAAATCTTTTTTGCCACTAGATTTGCTACAACATATTATGTATTGCAAAGTTTGTTTTAGTAGTTTTCCCAAAATTGAATGAGATAGTGTGGCAGATAAGACGTGGGATCTTTGGATAGCCAAGAACTCAAAATGAACTGCTGCTACAACTAGGTGTCAAATTTTAATACTCTCTCTCAACAATTTGGCAAAATTTTGATAAAATTGTCAACATTACTAAGCCTCTTGTAGAACTTCTCAAGATTGTGGATAGTGAGAAGTTTTTCATTGGTTAAGTGTACTGGTTAATGTTTGAAGCTATACGACATATAAAGGAATTCAACCAATTCACTATTAGGGAGAAGGCACACAAATGGAAGCCCGGGCTAATGAAAGATGGCTTCAATTGCATACAAATTTGCATGGGGCTGCTTTTGCCTTGGAGACTTGCTTTCAAACCCATTCTCAGTCAGTGAACAATGAAGTGAGTAGTAATTTTAAAACTGTATGTGGTCAACTGTTTTGATGATGGGAAAGAAGCCTTCCACTAATGTGTGAATTTCCCTAGTAGAATTGGTAGCTTTGGGGATCCATCGCACTTGGATGCAATAAATAAATTGAGTTCTCCAATGTGGTGGAAAGAGTATGGTAGTGAAACATTTGAGCTGTAGTATGTAGCCACACATGTTTGTTCAGTTGCAGCCTTGTGAGGAAGTTGTGAAAGAAATTGGTCAGCATTCGATTTCATTCACACCAAAAGACAAAATTGATTGAAGGCAACACGTGCAACTGACTTGGTATACGTATTTTGCAATATAAGAATGTTACACATGCCTTAGAATATAGATACTTGTGTGAACAATATTGGATGCCATTGCCTTTGACTAGTGATGCAGTTGTAGAGAGAGATATAGTGAAGATGAGGATGAATGGGAAGTATGATTAGGTGCCTCAGATACGGATGAAGCTGATGATATAGTGCCAATGCCAGTAGAAGAATAATGTACTTATACTCATCAACATGTGTTTTCACTCACTAACAATCATATGAAACTTGAAATAATCACTCATTAACATGTAATGCAACTTGAAATACTTAATAGCATGTAATCTAACATCAAATTTTTGCAAGTATATATTTTCAAAAATAGAGGTTGTCATTATAGCTTTAAATCAGCTTTTACAACTAAAAGTTTTTGAGTCTACAAAAAATATATAAAAAAGAGTTTGTGTCACTAAGATAAGTCTTGTGCATCCTCCTGGGTGATACCTCCATCTAAATCGCCACCACAAGCACCTTGTAAAGTATCCATCACTAGCACCTGCACCAGCACTTGCTGGGCTTCTAAGTAGATCATCAATGTTGTGAACAGCTCAGCTAACACATTGCTTGGACTTTGATAACACATGCGATCATTGCATGGAGCTTTTGGTTCTCTTCCCGCAGTGATGCAACCTCTGCTTCAAGTCGAGAAATCCTCTCAATCACACTCTCTACTATTTGTCCTTGGTTTGTAAGGGAAATTCCTTGGTTGGCCATCTCGATGATCTTCTTATGCTCGTGGTGTAACAAGATGATGGGACACTTTCGTGCTGTGGCAAGGGAATATTTTCTCTTCTTGTAGGTGCTCATTCCTTAGGTTTACCTAGACCAATTAATGCATTCTTTGGTCCAATCTACTCGTCTCTTTATCTTGGACGTACACCTGTTGTGAATAAAATATAATTCCATTTGATTGTTGTTTGGCATTGCTCTCTATAAACCTTACAAATAAGACCTTGGCCAATCCCACATGCTGAAGATCAAAGAGTTTCAGAGGAGACCCCTCCTTTGCTCAACCACTTATCCAGAACAAAGTGTCACGTACAAAATGGGAAGGACATAGCTTCTTTACGTCCTTAAGTGCTAGGGGATCTCCCTCCAAACCTTCTTCATTTGGGATGTCCTCAAAGACTTGTGATATATCTTGCTCGCTAAATCGATGAGTCTCCTCTTGTAGTATGCGTTGGGACTTTGCATGATCTATTCCCTCAACCTACGGACGTCTATATCCTTTGCTAGCTACTTCACCTGCTATTTGGTTAATCTGTATTCTCAAAGAAATATAATTGATTTTATTATATTTAACAAAAAATCATATATAAATAAGAAATTAATATGCATACAATTTAGAGACAATCATATGTAGATAAACAATTGAATATTCAAGACAATTTAAAGATGCATAGTCACAATAGTCAAACTTAAATTTTTTAGAAAATTTACACTAGCATTGCCATTAATATTCGAGACAATTTAGTATAGCCACACTTGAATATTTGAGACAATTTAAAGATGCATAGTCATAGTAGTCACACTTGAATTTTTGAGACAATTTACGCTATTGTTGCCATTAATATTCGAGACAATTCAGATAGACACTTTCAGATACACATCCGAGATTTACAATATATCCATGTTACTTGTAAATACAAGGAAACTACTCATCATATGGATGCAAGCCTGAGATCCTATTAATTTCTAGCCCAAATTTTTGTTGCTAATTGCCTGGACATGGGATATATTGACACCCTTAATTACATGGTTTTGCTTATTCAAGCGATTAATATAGCAACTTCATCATTTGAAAATGGTTTTGTAATACAATCAAGCAAGTGCTTGATTTGGAAACTCATAGAATATACATCTTGGGCCTTATTGTAAGGGGGAGGACTTGTAGAAAAGCATTTAGGTGCAACATGTCTGTATTTTGGTTGCCGCTCTATCTTTGTCTCTAGTCTTTCATCTGGAAGCTTCAAAAAATGTGATGTGCTTCATGTGCGTGTTGCTCGGCTGCCAGCCCCACATAAATATTACTTGTGATCTCACCAAAATGGAAAAGAATATTCTTTCCATGTAGATCATTGTGTAGGAGATCCTTATCATGCATGTACTCAAGGGTTTCTAAAAGGCCATTAATGATTTGTACGATGTGAACTCTAAATGTCCCTGTTGTGCCTACATTCTCTGGAATTTCTTGGAATCCCTGGCATAGGTCTTGATCCATCACTTCGAAGTTGTGTCATCCATCTTTCTAGATGTCCACCATTCCAAAACTGATAGATGATTGCTGGTCTGTCCCTTGAATGCACTAATCCCTTTGGAGAAATGATACGACGATGAGTGATATGCACTCGAGTGGCCTCATGAATTGTTATTATCTTTGGTGACATGAATGATTCCCCACGAGTGATGCACTTTGCAGCATATTATTTATCTGGGAAGGCCAAGTCATGCACTTTGACCTTGCACACAAAGCCGAATGCACCTTCACCCAATCTGGCAGTTTGGTAACAACTCTAGGCGCGAATTGTCGAGCAACCGTAGAGTTGGTGAATTGGCTATGGCAATGGCCTCTATTTTGGCAATGTTGGTAGGATGACCAAGCTTTTCCTCTTCTTTAACTATGGCTTTAGCTTTGCCTTTGCCTTTTCCTTTGTAACTATTAAATAAATTTGTTATTAATGCTAATCGGGTAGCAAAACCCTCAGCACTTGTCTTCTCCGTGGACATATGCCCAAAGCACTCATACGCTTTTTGCGGATCCTTCCTAATGTTATCAAGTCAATTTGGTTATCAAAAATTTCCCATGTCTCACGAAGAGCTATGAACTCCCTCCTACTAACTTCATCTACCATGCTCTCAAAAAGCTCCTTCCTCTTTGGATCAAAACATGATCTGAGCTCATTTTCACGCATGTTTATTAAATACATGCAAAAAATCTATGAAAGGAGCTTTTGTTGAGGCATGTTAATTGACTCACCCATGATCTACAAAATGTAAAATATTTATATTAATCACATGATAAATTTTGAACATTAATTTCACTCATGTTTATTAAATACATGCAAAAAATCTCTGAAAGGAGCTTTTGTTGAGGCATGTTAATTGACTCACCCATGATCTACAAAATGTAAAATATTTATATTAATCACATGATAAATTTTGAACATTAATTTCGTCACACGATTTTTTCCCAATCAACGTTGTATGCAATTTTATTGCACAACTTTAAAATTATAGATGAGATACAATTAATCACATGACACAACGTATGACCCATGAACCTAAACTATAGGTCAACACACCTAATCATAAAGTGGGCATACCTAACCTTATAGTGGACCTATACAGCGAGCTTAAAGTGGACACAACTGGTCAGTAAAGACCAGGAGTGGACAACACAATAAGTTGCTTCATGTGAGGAAAACTTAAAGTGGACACAACTATTCAGTAAAGACCATAGTGGACACATTAAGTGGCTTTGTGTGAGGATAACTTAAAGTGGACACAACTGGTGGGTAAGACCAGAGTGGACACAACTGGTGGGTAAGACCAGAGTGGACACAGTAAGTGGCTTCCATGTTAGGATAACTTAAAGTGGACACAACTGGTCGGCAAGACCATAGTGGACACAGTAAGTGGATTTCGTGTGAGGATAACTTACAATGGACACAACTAGTAAATAAAGACCAGAGTGGACGCAGTAAGTGGCTTTCATGTGAGAATAACTTAAAGTGGACACAATTGGTCAGTAAAGACCAGAGTGGACACAGTAAGTGGCCTCTTGCAAATTGGACACAACTTGTCGATTAAGACCAGAGTGGACACAATAAGCTTAAAAAATTATTAGTGTTTAACTAGAATGGCTAGAACTATCCCATATGTGTGCTAGAGTGAACACAACTAGCTTTTTTTTTTTTAAAAGCATAAAAAGAAAAACAAAAAGGAAAAGCTTCATAATTATACCTATTATCAATATACATAGACACTAATCACCCTAAACCTGAAAAGCACCATCAAATCACTCTCTAAGTACTCTCTCTTATCAATCTCTCACTCTCTCACTAAGGCATTGAAAATATAATCGATCGAATAAGCTTTTGGCGGCTTATAATGTTGGTTTTTTGATCGATATATTATCAATCGATAATTTTATTAATTAAAAAAACATTATTCATCTAATTAAACGAGAAAACGACGAATAACCCGTGTTATTCATACTAAATCCATTATATGACCCGTATAATGCTACGTAGTAGGCATGTCCAGACCCGCATGTCCAAACTCTTCAAAACTTGATGGCTCACATGTATACTCATTCAAGTATTAAAACCCATGTCGATGTCATCTATAACATTGAAAACACACCTGCTATAAATTGCAGCTCCCTTGCCTCTACTACCACCTAGATAATGGTTGTAGATGGGTCTAGACACCTTGTTTTTTCCAAGGGTCTGTCCTGGTGATAGTCGAATAGATCTTATAGATGCTCATGATGTCAACTTACCAATTTCACTCCTATTCTAATTGTGTGGACCTGGTGAAAATGACAACTTTGCTTGTTGTATAGTACTTGTAGCTTGCCCTATTGCTCATTGTTTTGCCCTATCCCAGTGGGACCCACATGTCCAAATTCATTAAAACTTTATGTCTCACATGAATACACATTGGGTATACTCATCTGAGTATTAAAGCCCATGTCCATGTCATCTATAACAATAAAAGCATCGAAAATAGAGTTGTTGTAAGCTGCAATCCCCATTCCTCTCTTGCTACCTAAACCATGGCTATAGAGGGGTCTAGACACCTTGGGGTTGCCTAGGGTTTTTTCATGGTGATATTACAATATACCTACTAGACGCTCGTGATGTCATCTCACCAATTGCAATCCCATTCTAGCTGTGTGGACATGGTGAAAATTACAACTTTGGTGTTGTACACTACTTGTAGCTTGCCCTGGTGCTTAATGTTTTGGCATGTCCCAATGGGACCCACATGTCCAAAATCTTTATGGATAAAATGTATACACATTGGGTATACTAATCCAAGTATAAAATCCCATGTCGATGTTATATGTAACATCAAGAACATTGAGAACAAAGCTGTTGTAAACTACAACCCCCATGCCTCTATTACCACCTAGACCATGGTTGTAGCCGCGTCTAGACACCTTGGTTTTGCCTAGGGTTTTTCTTGGTGATAGTCCAATATATATACTAGATGCTCGTGATGTCATATTACCAATTGCACTTCTATTCTGGTTGTGCGGACCCGATGAAAATGACAAGTTTATGTGCTATACACTACTTGTACCAATGAAAACAGAGTTGATGTAAACTACAGCCCCCATGCCTCTGTTACCACCTAGACCATGGCTAGGTCTAGACACCTTGATTTTCCCTAAGGTATATTTTGTGGTAATAGTACAATATATCTACTAAACGCTCATGATTATAGCTTACTAATTGCACTCCTATTCCGGTTGTGTGGACTTGGTGAAAATGGCAACTTTACGTGTTGTACACTACTTGTAGCTTGCCCTATTGCTCACTGTTTTGACCTATCCCAATCGGACCCACATGTCCAAACTCTTTAAAATTTTATGGCTCACATGTATACACATTAGGTATACTTATTTGAGTATTAAAACCCATGTCGATGTCATCTGTAACATCCAAAACATTGAAAACAAAGCTATTCTAAACTACAACCCCCATGCCTCTGCTGCCACCTAGACCATGGCTATAGACGAGGCTAGACACCTTGGTTTTTCCAAGGGTTGGTGAAAGTAAAATATATCTACTAGATTCTGGTGATGCTAGCTTACCAATTTCACTCCTATTCTAGTTGTGTGAACCTGGATGGTGAAAATTACAACTTTATGTGTTGTACACTACTTGTAGCCTTCCCTACTCCTTAATGTTTATGCATGTCCTGGCAGTGTGACCCACATGTCCAAACTCTTATGGCTCACATGTATACACATTGGGTATACTTATCCAAGTACCAAAAACCATGTCGATGTCATCTGTAACATTAAGAACATAAAAAACAAAGGTGGTGTAAACTGCAGCCCCCATGCCTCTGCTGCTAGCACCTAGACCATGGTTGTAGACGGTTGGTTTTCCCTAGGGTTTGTCCTAGTGATATTATAATATATCTACTAGACTCTCGTGATGTCACCTTACCAATTGCACTCCTATTCTGGTTGTGCAGACCTAGTGAAAATGACAAGTTTGTGTGTTTTACACTACTTGTAGCTTGCCCTATTGCTCACTATTTTGACCTATCCCAATGGGACCCAAATGTCCGAAATCTTCAAAAATTTATGGCTTACATGTATACACATTGGTTATACTCCTCCGAGTATTAAAACCCATGTCGATGTCATCTATAACATCAAAAACTTTGAAAATAGAGCTGTTGTAAACTGTAGCCCCCATGCCTCTGTTACCACGTAGACCATGGCTATAGATGGTTCTAGACACCTTGGTTTTTCCTAGTGATATTCCATTATATCTACTAGATGCTCATGATGTCACCTTACAATTTGCACTCCTATTTTGGTTGTGTGGACCTAGTGAAAATTACAACTTTGTGTGTTGTACACTACTTAGCTTGCCCTACTGCTTAATGTTTATGCATGTCCCATTGGGACCCACATGTCCAAAATATTTATGTCTCACATGGATACAGATTGGGTATAATCATCCAAGTATCAAAACCCATGTCGATGTCATCTGTGTAACATTAAAAACATCCAAAACAATGTTGGTGTAAATTACAGTCCCCATGCCTTTGCTGCCACCTAGACCATGGCTGTAGAGATGGGTCTAGACACCTTGGTTTTGCCTAGGGTTTGTCCTTGTGATAGTCCAATATATCTACTAGATGCTCATGATGTCAGCTTACCAATTTCACTTCTATTATGGTTGTGTAGACCTGGTGAGAGAATGACAACTTTGTGTGTTGCACACTACTTGTAGGTTGCCATGTTGCTCACTGTTTTGACCTATCCTAATGGGACCCACATGTCCAAAATATTCAAAACTTTATGGCTCGCATGTATACACATTGGGTATACTCATCCAAGTATCTGTTGTGGATCTCATCTGTAATATCAAAACTAGCGTGGCCGATGCATGCTGGTATCTATTGGCATGCTTAGGTAGGTATCACCATGCATTGGGAACACCCCACATGCATTGGGAGCTCCTGGTGTGCATGCCGGTAGCTACTAGCATGCATAAGTTATTTTGGCATACATCGAGAGCTATCGGCATGCACCGCGAGCTCCTGATCATCTACCCGTGATTCTCTTCCCAGATGTTGATTCTCCTTACTCAGATGTTGATTCTCCTTACTCTGATCTAGACCGCATAGGGAATGGGACTTCTTACTCATTGCAGAGAAAACCTGTAGGAGTTGGCTAGGAGGGGCCACTTTTGGTGCTAGCTGACCAAGCCATGTGCTGGCCGACTAGGATAGACCTAGTCATGGGCCCATTTTCGGGGCTGTCAGCCTATTTCTAATGGATGACTTTTGGCCCTTTCCCATATATATAGGGCACTTGCCCCCCCGCACATTCTATACCAGCTATCTTGTGTATATAGCAGAGTTTACACCACTTCTCCTCTCTTGCACTTCTTCATTTTGCTACTCTCAGATTTTTGTCTCATTTTCACTGCACATTCCGACATGGTATCAGAGCCCCAGGTGTCTTGAAGCTTTGGAGACAGTGAGAGCTTGTGGCGCTGCGCTGATTGGAACATGTTTAGGTCGTACGTGATGTGGAGAAGCAGGGTGTGGAATTTTTTTCTACACATTCCCACATGGTATCAGAGCCCCACGTGGCTTGAAGCTTTGGAGACAATGAGAGCTTGTGGGGCTCCTATACTTGGTGCTGATTGGAGCATGTGTTCGAGATGTACAGGACATGGAGAAGTGGGTAGAAGGTGGGCGCCATTACTGGACAGCCACCTTGGAATAAATTGTAGCCTCTTCTTCAAAATGTTTTCCCCACCCACGGTCCCTTCCCAAGACTATGTGAACCCTCAAGATGGCAGATTTTCTAGAGATTATGGAGAAACTTGTGAAGATCCCCCCACCGTCCTCACATTCCTAGACGTGGACAGTTGGACTAGAACAACTATATCCCGTTAGCATGGCAGTAGGAGGCGACTCCATGTTCTGTTTGGGTACTGAAGTGGTTGTTCGATTCTAGTGTGATAGAGTATCCCTCTGAGTGGACCATAGAGGATGGACCTCAAAGGTCGCACCGAGTTTGTGACAAAAGTCAATCAAAGAAGCATTTATAGGACAATATGCCTTGATGTCTCGTATCATTTGGGAAAGCATTTATAGGAAAATATGCCTTGATGTCTCGTATCATTTGGGAAAGTAGCCTACTTCAGTTACGGAAGCTCTTTCCCAGGAGACTTGGAGGAAAGCCATGCAAGTGGAACTAGAGGCCTTAGGCCATAGAGAAGGATGGGACTTGGGAGTTGGTTTTGAGACAGTCGAAACAATGTTTCCTCCACTTGCATGGAGGAAAGCCATGCAAGTGGAACTAGAGGCCTTAGGCCATAGAGAAGGATGGGACTTGGGAGTTGGTTTTGAGACCGTCGAAACAATGTCATTGGTGTCAAGTGGGTCTACAAAACCAAGTATAAGTCCAATGGGTCCGTGGCCAAGCACAAGGCCAGACTATGAAAACACTTTTGTACCGATAGCTACGATGGCCACGATTTGGACATCAATTCTTGCACTTGCCTCTCATCAGCAGTGTGGCTGGTGTATCAGATGAATGTTAAATCTACGTTCCTCAATGGTGACTTGTAGGAGGAGGTGTATGTTGAGAAACCTCTAGGCTTTGAGGTTCCATTTTGTTTCTTTTTGGGATTGGAGATTTGGCAAACCCAGAGGGGGTTTCTTTGTTTCTCAGCAATGGTATGTTCGTGAGTTGTTGGAGGCCTTTGGGATGGAGAACTGCAAGCCTATTTTATCTCCTATGGACATGAATACCAAACTTAATTTACATGATCCAAGTTGTGAGTAGGCTGATGTCTCTTTATATTGGAAACTTGTCGGTTCATTGATTTGGTTGCAGAACACTAGATTAAACTTGACTTTTCTAGTGGGGTTGTTGGGATCATTTATGCAGACACCTTTGAAGACTCATTGGGATGTAGGATTGTAGATATTATGGTATATGTAGGGTACGAAGGATCTTGGACTCTTTTATGACACTGGAGGGGGATTGAAGGACCGAGTTAGTCTCCGAGGTTGGAATGAGTATGATTGGGGAGGAGATCTAGACATGAGGAGATCTACTTTCAGGATACGGCTTTACCCTTGGCTCGAGATTGATTCCTTGGAGTAGCAAGAAGCAGCCAATTATTCCCTTTCCTTCCACTAAGGGAGATTCTTGGGCTATTTGTCGTGATTCTTGCGAGGTGGTGTGGCTGAACCACTTCACGAATCCATGGTCAAAACTCCAACTCACTGGGATTGGTTCCACATCTACGAGCTAAGTGGGGGTGTTAGCATTCATCTCCTATTTGTACCATATTATACTGTAGGGAGTGAGGGCCATCTAGACATCGATATCAATGTCAATATCTAGATGGCAAGCCTCTTGGATCAAAGGAGATAGAGGAAGATTCTTCCATTGTCGGGTGATGGGGTTGAAGACTAGAAGGGAAGCAAAGGGCGCTTACAAAGTTAAAACGCTGCTATGAAGCATGCATCTCTATGGAGGCGTAGTTTACTCCTTGAAGCAAGGCTTGGCCTTTAGTGGTACGATCAAGGTATGGGGGAGGGAATGGCAGGTTGATAAGCTCAACTGCATTACAAAGAGCCTCCACAATGATTGAGCTCTTTAACAACACAAGGAAACCTACCCCCCCTCTCTCTCTCTCTCTCAGACACACACACACGCACATGCATGCGCATGCACAATATTTAAGCTTAGATACAATGAATGAGCCATCTTTTTATCAACAGCATCAAGAATACCTTGGATTATGCATTTGTTGTTGATCTTCAAGAATGCCTTCGATTATGCATTTGTGTTGATCTTCAATGCCTTGGCTTCTGGATGGCAAGCCTCTTATCAAAAGGAGACAGAGGAAGCTTCTTCCATTGTCAGGTGATGAGGTTGCAGACTAGAAGAGAAATGGGGGAGGACAAAGGCAAGCCTCCCTTAATGCTATGCTTTTGAGAGAATAATGACAAACCTCCAGAAGAAGCATGTAAGGTGAGGTGATGATCAAACGGCAAGAAGTTGAGGGGGATGGTGTGCCCTCGTCGGGGGGTCACTCGTATAAATATGTAAGTATCACGTGGGTTCAACAGAAGGACATTTTAAATATTTAAAACTTACAAAAATATATTTACAGAGGTATTGTATTTTTAAAAAAAATTACAGATTTGAATAGAAAAGGATACATTATATTCACTAAAAAATTCACAGATAAGGGACTTTTTAAATAGGCCTTGAATGCACGTGATATAGAGGATTTACATATAGTGACCCCCCCGAGGGTGTGCCACACTTGATGTGGAGGGGATCATGATCGTCGATGAAGATGATTTCTTGGGGGTGTTGAGATCGTTGAGCTAATGAGGGTGATTTGAAGTTGAGGAAAGCAGGGGAAGGGGGGCAAGGGGCCTAGGAATGTAGCGTATCAACGTATCAAGGAGGGGTTGAGAAGGGAGGGTGTTGAGGGTTGTGCAAGGGCATCAGAGTCTATAAACAGAAGGGACAAGGAGGCAAGACACTATTTTTGTGAGAGATCGAAGGGGAGGTTGCACCATGTGAGGGGTCTAGCTAGGGGGCATCCATGTTGACAAAGAGCCACATAGAGCATGGTCAGTAGTAGATGTTGTTTCTAACAAATGGCAACAACATAGAGAGCTGTTGGGAGTAGTTCCATTACGGATCGAGAGGAGAGTGAGAAGGGGAACAAACTTCCCATGCAGCCATGCTCATTGGGAGCATACAGTAGCCTACAATGTAAACAAAAAAGAGCACATGATCTGGATAAGGGAGAGCCTACCTGTGGGGTAGCACATAGTCTAGACATGTGTTCTACATCTTGGAGAGATCGGGGGGGTTATAGTGCTGCAAAGGAAAAGCAAAAACGAGCATCCACAAATGCAGGCCAAAAACAGAGTGTGTTCTGCATCAGAAAGAGCTTGTGGTAGCCTTAAAAACCAAGCATCGGATGAGCATTCTTGCGAGACTATGGTAGCCTATAATGTAGGCAAAAACAGAATAGAAGAGAGCCTTCTCTCTCTCTCTCTCACACACACACACACAACCTCGCTCCGAGCTATGTTGTGAGAGAAGATAAAGTGAAGCCATATGATGGGCCAAACCCCCTCTGTCACATCACAAGCTTGGAAAACACTTGTGGGCTAGAAAACCTGCTCTCTCGGCCAAGTCCAATAGACAAATCCCGCACTTGCTGTGCAGCTGACAAAGATATGCCTCCATAGTTGTGCTTACAGCTTCTTAGGTGATTCCATAGTCTTTCTGCCCATTTTGGACCAGATGGTCCAGTTGTGTGTTTGGCCATGGGGTGGTAAAGGCTGGCAGAGCCTTGTGGGTGGGTTTACATATGGGGGATAGTAGATTTGGGTATCCTCAACATCTATGCTCTAATAGAGATTCGTGCCTGGGGGGCTTTTTGGACTACGGTGGCAATAGGCTTATCATAGATGGATGCATGGATTATAGGAGTCGACTTTAATAATCTAGAGTATCTAGACGGTCAGCGACATGGTCTGGAGTTTGTGGGGTTCACCAGGCGTGAGCAAGAAGGATGGGATGCTTTGACATTTTCTACTCATTACAATGAGAGTTGGAGGGAGGCAACATTCTGACAGCTTAGACTTCTCTTGGGGTTTTCGCCAATAGGGTGGCTGCCTTTTGGAGAGACTAGACCGGTTTTATGTAGACGCATGGTCAGTAGCACGTGGCAGCAGCACATAGATTCTTGCAGACACTACGCCCTCAGAGATCATGCACCAGTTCATTTATTATTGGAGCTACATACTCAGCATGCTCCCCATAGAGCCTGTCTGGTGAGAGATTCGTTGTATCAAGTGGAGGAAATGAGATTTTGGAGAGAGAGAGAGAGAGTCGAGTAACTTCGAGGATGTTGTCGAGTAAGTTGCAGATTTTTTGGTCGAATCCAACTAGATTTGTGCTTGATTTGCCAAGAGTTTTCACTGGGTAATCATTAGAAGGCACGCCTTATAGAGGAGTATCCCCTCTATTCAGCAGTTTACAACAGAGTCCATAGCCTCTAGGCCTTATAGAGTCCATAGCCTCTATGCCTTATAGAGCAGGAGTTGAGAGACAAGATTGCCTTGTCTACATTGTAGCAGCAATGCTCTGAGTTTCATTGTCACTCCCTTGCTTCATTTTGGGCCCGCAACAAAGTGAACAGGAATTTCTTTCGGGTCCATGGGCAGAGGAGTTCTGAAGAGAGCAGCAGGTCAAGGCCTTGCGGGATAGTGATGGGGCCCTCAGGACTAGACCTGAGGACGTGATGGGGTTCTCCAAAATGATCCATGATCGAGTGCAGCCCCTTTTTCCTAAGAAAGTGCATGATACACAAATAGGGTTTGTTGAGGGTTATAGCATCTTCGAGCACTAGGTGAGGGCTTCCCCACAAATTGGTCCTCTAGTACTATAGCGCCCGTTTATTTTTGTTGATTAGATTACAAAAATGTAATACAAAGAAAAGGTCAGACGACATACTTGGATAGACTAAGAAGGGGGTGTAGATGAGTGGAGAAGAGGCAATGACGACGATAGCTGCTGAGCGTGCTTCTACTTGGTGGAGGGTGTCGATTCAAACAAAGCAGATGACTGGATGCAAATTGGCAGGAGCAATCTATTTGGGATATTTTTTTTGAAATATCTGAAAAGGCCCCTTCAGGATAAAGCAAAAGCTCAAAAATAACACCTATCTTCTACTAGAGGATGTAAGTGGCCAGGAGGTTCCCGGACGTGCCAATGAGTACTGGCTAAAGATATTATACCCTCGAGTACCATGGCCAGCAGACCTCCAAGACAAGCATGGAGGATCTACTGGGGGGAGGAAAGATGTGACATGAAAAATTTATATCTTTCATTTTCAATTTTGTGCATATTTTGATGGTTTCTCAATGGTAATAAGGTGGAAGCTTGTCCAAGAAGATTGCGGCGCCCACAAGGAATAACGGCGTGTTTATGCGGCGGCTTGGCGGCTACCCTAATAACAGCATGCTATCTTCAAATATAATGGTTTTACTTGATTTAGGGTGCGCACATTGTAAATGCCACAAGTATGCTTGATAAATACTTTGGTATGGTAGATAGGCTAGTGATGTAGAAAATAAAAGTGGGCCTTCATGCTCACATGGATTTAAATTGTATTATTAATATAGTATTCACCATAAGGCTACAAGTTGGGGAGTATGGAAGGCATGTGGAGGAGTGTGTGTAGGTGCATAATTGGGAAAGACTCTTCTAGAATGCTTACATGGAAGAGGAGACTTCCGCCATGTGTAAGTGGGATTGGGATCTCCACCTACATGCCACTTAGACTTGGCTATTATCTCATCACACTTTCAAAGTCAAAAAGTCTTTAATTTAATAATCAATAGAAGACTTAGCCTAAGAGGACAATTGATGGTGACATCTACCCTCATTTCACTGAAGGGTTGAAGATTTTTATGTTATAATTTGTAACAATGGAAGAGAGGGTGATTCTCCACCTATAAAAGGAGCCCTCCTCTCCCTTTCAAATCAATGAATGAAGCCTCCTCAATTGAGCATTTTGTGTCATTGCCATTCTCTTATCTTCAAACCCTTATTCAAACACTCTCTTTACATGTGAATGTCTCATTTAGCATTAGCTCCTCATGCTTAACCCAATTTTGGACCTCTTTGATGATTCATGATAAGTGGGATAAGGAGTTATTATCTTGGTGGGCCTGTGACTTTTGCCATATTGCCGCCCTCCTTTGGAGGTACCAATGGTTTTAGCAGTAATGAGCATGTGGAAAGACTTTCGAGACCATAGGTAAATCTTAACGATTGTCCGCTCAGCAATGTTAATCCTTACCCTCTAGCTTGAATCATGAAGGAGATGAAAGGCAAGAGGCTATGTGAAAATTGAGGTTTCATGCAAAGAGAGGAAAGTGCAGTTTTTATAGTCTAATACCCAAATTTCAACCGGTAATTACTCATCACTCGGGTATTAGTTTCTAAAATTGATCATATGGCTAGGAAGCTCTTTATATGCTCTTTCCACTCATGTAACTAATTTCTTAATCCTTTACTTCATTGATGATCACAATTTCTCCCAAAGTTGCTCATAACTATTCGCTCGGTTGCCCGTTTTCGAAAGTTTTTATATAGGCGCAAAGCTCTCTTCAAGATCTACACACCTATGTAATCCTCTTTTGTACAGTCTATATAGATTTAAAATTGTAATTCTCTGTGTATCTCTATTTTTTATAGACTTTTGGCCATTATTTTTTCTTAAGAATGATTAATTCCTCTTAATCTCTTATCAAAAAGCAAATCCCATGTATCTTATCCTCTTGTAAGTGATTGCTATATTTTTTTACTTTAAGATATTTCATCTAAATCGCCCAATTCGAATGGATGTATGTTTCCGTTCACATAATCCTAAGTCGGAAGATTTTCTTCCAACAAAGAATTACCCTCTTGTTTGGAGCTGCAAGACTGGCAGAAATTCTTGCTTCTCTTGAGCCTTTCATCTTTCCTTCCATGAATTATGATCTCACCTTCGATGTGTTTATCTTTATCTTAACCTAGGGAGAGAAAGGGAGGTGAGGAGGCTGTGACGTTTCATACAAGTGTGTTTTGATTCTAAGAAGTGACCAAAGTCAAAACCCAAACTTTGTGTCACAGTACTATAGGTAAGTGAGTCCACCATGAAAGAGAGAAGAAATTAGTAACATTATTTCATAGAATGACGGTGTAAACTATCCATAAATTCTTACCCTCCTCCCCTACTCTACAAGCTCTTCATGAATGTGCATTTATTCCTTAATAGGGTCCTCCCAATGGGTAAAGTATACTCACATCATCATGTTGTTGTGGTGTCTCTCCTACCATAGACTACACTAGTCTCTTCCCATAGTGCCTAAAATAGGCTCTACAGTGCCAACATAAGTAGGACACTACATACAACATGCGATGCTCACATATAAAACATGGTGCAAGAGGATGAAACTATAGGTATAAAAGATCCACAAAGGTGGCTCCACAACATCACTCCTGTAGTGGTGAATAAAAATAGCGTGAGTGGGTTTGGAAAGGAGGAATACTTAGCTACCCTTGATAGTACCATTCTAGGCAATCTAGGTCGTCCAAGATAGGCTCACTCATATTAATCCAAAAAATTTCCATAACCGTCCCTTCCAACTGTGCTCCATCAGTGTTTGTTGGCTAGGATTTCCCTTTGTTACTTGTTGTGGCATGTTAATTTCTAGCTTTAATGTGGGGAAAGTTCTCTTATAAGATTGGATAGAGCTTATGGGTTCTCCCTTATAGATGAGTAATGGAATTGGCACTTGTGTAGTAAGGCAATTTGTACTTCCATAGTGGGTTGTTCTAGGGAAACCAATGGGGTTAGGATTATTTGAATAATCTATCAGAGGCCTATAATATCTTGGCACACATGAACCTTCTCTAAGATTCTGCCAAATTTTTATGTAAGATTTTATTTCTGATATCACATCTCATGCCCCTTTACATACTGTTCCATTGGCAATATAGGTGGATTCCTCTCGGTGGTAGCATCAGTTTACCTTCACTGTCTTTCTTCCATAGTGGGATACCTCCATCACTAGGTCTCCAATCAATTGTCGCTAGATGCACTTTATATTGCATTACCAATGTGTCCCCCTTAATGAGAAAAACACTATTTGTGGAAAAAATAGGTAATATTTCCTGAAAACGAGAAACATTTGGCATCTCTCAAAGATTTCATAAAAAAAGTTCAGATTTTTACCTCTTTTTAAAAAGTGGTCTACGCATACGTACAACACTGCCAAAAAAGGATGATATTTTGGGTACTTTACACATTTCTTACAAAAATTTACATGAAAAAAAAGAATTCGTTTTGCTTACTTTTTGAGATTATAATTGAGAATCTAACAATAAGTTTTCAAAAAAACATGCCAAAATAGAGACAATATTTATTATTTCCATCTTCAATCATCCAGAAAAAAAATGATACAACTATAAAAAGAAACTAATTTCTAAACATATAGCTTATGGCATAGTTATGATTCCTTATAATCATTGTTATCTATACCAACACCATCACTAGTTGATGTGCCTTTCCCTGAGAAGGTAGACGAGGCATCCTCTTCTTCACTATCCACAAATACATTTTTTTCTTCTATGTGTACACTTGAAGCTTAGACCCCTTGGGTCATCTGCCATGTTAGCATGATTGAGAATATGCTAAGAGTGCAACCATAAAAAACTATTTATATGATTATACTACAAAAGCATTAACTTAATACAATTATTATCTTAATTATAAAACCATATTTTGAATCTTGATGAGTAGTATTAAAATCCATTTTGAAGCTCTTGAGTATCATAATTTCTTAATTGATAATATGTTCTTTTTTAAAAACATTGCCTTACATACAAATGAATTTTATAATATCATGAATAAGCTATCTAAAATATGTCTAATTTTTAAAAATAATTACACACTCATTTTTAAAGAAGATGAACCCCACTTGAAACACATCCAACAAGAGATAACGTGGTGAACCACAGCTGTCCATGAGGATATTTCCAATGGTCGAGCTCATAACCCTTGAGGTTTCCCAGCTCTACAACTCCTTGAGAAGCAATTCCACTGTGCCTCTCCCAGGAGTGTTGTCACACCGTCGCATTGCACTACGGGTACCTCACTTCACTCACACACACTCACTAGCATACATCAGGGAGAAAGATTAGCAAGAGCAAGACTCTAATGCACAATGGGAGAGTCTATTGTATTATTAGAGAAATTCACTTATATACATGGCCATAAGTGCTTATACTCACTTAAATTGTGGCTGGCCATGCACTTTAGGCTCATAAGAGGCCTAATGCTATTACAATGAATACCCTCATAATATATCCATGAAGTACATCACTTAGGACTTCATCCTTAGGCTCATAAGAGGCCTAATGCTATTACAATGAATACCCTCGTAATATATCCATGAAGTACATCACTTAGGACTTCATCCTAGCTTGCTACCACATGCTCTTGCAGCGGGAATCACCATAAGTATTCTGTCAAACCATTACGGGCGTCCATCCAAGTTGCAGATTTGGACACCATTGCTTCATATCTTGAATGTATGCCCTTTTGGTGTATTTACCCTTGATTCCTTGATATAAGATAATGGTAGTAGATCTTGTTAACCCTAGAAATGGGTTAACATGTATAGATCAAGTAAGTGGTCAACTTGGTCGGTGGTGCTGATCAATTCCAACCTACCACCATTCATGTCCATAAATAAGGAGCATCTAATATCAAGTTTACTAATTTTCCAAGTACATGCACAAGCAACACAATTTGAAATTGTATCCACCCGATATATTTATACTTCTTGAAAACTCTGATGCAATACAACACTTCAATGTAGGAAAACGACAAGTGAAAGACATCAGTGTGTACCTAGCACCACTCATTGAGAAGATCTACAACAACTTTGGAAAGGAATAAAAGTGCTTGACATGCCCAAGCCTACATGCGAATGAGGCTTTGAGGTTCGCGGCATTCCAACATGGACTAATCTTGACTATCTTGCCTACAGTTATTCTTCGGGTATATGATTACAATTTACTTTGGTTGGAATTGAAGTGATATGAAATAAAAATTTCACTAAGACTTCGATTATTCATAGGAGGTCTATCAACAAAGGGTTACAAGGCATTAGTGTGTACCTAGCACCACTCATCCTCGAGAAGATCTACAACAACTTTGGAAAGGAATAAAAGTGCTTGACATGCCCAAGCCTACATGCGAATGAGGCTTTGAGGTTCCTGGCATTCTAACATGGACTAATCATGACTATCCTGCCTATAGTTATTCTTCAAGTATATGATTACAATTTACTTTGGTTGGAATTGAAGTGACATGAAATAAAAATTTCACTAAGACTTCGATTATTCATAGGAGGTCTATCAACAAAGGGTTACAAGGCATGTCCACCATTCGTAGATTGGCTATGATCAAAATATAGCAAGAATCTCAATAGGAATATGTTGTAGTAGGCTATGGCTATGGCTACCTAATCCCTTCTCCTCCCTTTCCTTTCACAAGCCCTTATCCTCTTCTCCCTTAACAAGACCTCCCCCTCTTCATAATCCCTTATCCTGTTCTCTCTTCACAAGCATCACAAACCCTTCTCCTCCTTTCCCTTCACAAGCCCTCCATTATCTTCACAAGGAAACCCCCTTCTCACCTTCACGAGCCCTTCTCACAAGAAAACCCTTCACTTGCACAACCCTAAAACCTCTTCTCCATTCATAAGGAATAAGGGACCCATCTCCACAAGTATCACAAGCAGGTCATATCAAGGTATGTATCATATCCTTATCTTTTTTGTTTTCTTTAAGCTTTTATTTTTAAAAAGTGCACTTATTGCTAGAGTTTGAGACTTACCTCAAATGTATTGCTTGTTATCTTGTATGCATTCTTTCTCTCTTGTGTGCTTGTATGCTCTTCTGTATGCTTAACTAGCTCTATTAAACTATTTAGAAATACAAACTTTACTCATCTTTTTCTTTTTGTGGCCAGATCAAGGCATTCTTTAGCTAGGTTAAGGCAATCTTCTTCAAAGAAGATCAACCACATACGAGCTTCCAAAAAGCACGAGGTAAGTCCCTTGACTAAACTCTTGCTATTTTTGCACCTTCGGTGGTGGGTGCCAAGAATTTTTTCTTGAGTTTGTTTTGCCGCTAGTACTTATCCATGAATTCAGCTCATTGCATTATGAATTCATGAATTGAGCATGTGTATTATTACATTAAGCTTAATGCATAATGCATTAACCTTATGCTTAATGCATTATTCTTGGGTGTGCACTACTAAACCCTATGTATCACGTACGTTCAAGGGGTATTTAACAAACCCCTTACCTGTGAGTTTTTCATGAAAAAAATGACCCCTTTTTCTTTATGGACTTATGGGATTTTTTTCAAAATGGATTAAAAAAACCCTTGTGTAAATTTATTTCTGTAAATTTACCTTAGAATTTTGAGTTAAAAAACTCCTTCGTTTAAACTCATGTGCTATATTTACATATTTTTAGGTGAACCCCCCAAGGCATTATTGCATAAGCTTTATGTAAAACGTATTAAGCTTAATGCATATTAAATTCTAAATTTTGAATTAAAAAACCCCTTCATTTGAACTCACGTACTATACTTACATATTTTTAGGTGAACCCCCCCCCCCCCCCCGGGGCGCCCGCCCCAGTGTTTATGTATCATTGCATTAATCTTAATGCATAATACATTGTTGAGAGGCTTTGGCTTGGTTACTCTCTAGCTTAGAGGCTACTTTTAGAGATGGTCGGAACACCATATTAGATAATTTGGGAAAAATCCCATTCCCATTTGAAAAATGGGAGCATGGTGAACTTGTCCAAAAGTTTGTCAAAACCCCCTCATGTGACATATCATCGGAAAGATCTTGAAGAGTAGAATCTAAATCTATGATCTCCGACAAATTTGGAGTTAGTATGTTTAAGATATGTCCAAAACTATATGGAGTAATTGATTCCCAAAATGTGAGATTTTTTCCAAATTACCTAATATTGACTTTCGGGTTGATTTTCATTCCCCTAGGGTGCTACTTTGGCTACTCTCTGGTGGTCAAGTGTTCTATATTTGCAAATCAATTTGCCTACTCATTTGGTGGCTTTTACAATATATGATTGATTGGGTTAGGGTAGTGTCTAGTATCTCCTTTGTTTCTCATGTTAATGTTGATGTCGTGTCCTTGACTCCACTTCTTATTCTTCTTGTTAGCTCTTTGGTCTTTGATCCTTTGAATATAAAAGTTGAGCACCACCCTGCAGAGACCCAAGCAATGATTGAGAGACCTCATAAAGAGTATCTAAGAACCACTAAGTACCTCTACAGCAATGGTTTTCTTTAAGTCTTTTATTGATACTTTTTTAGCCATAAGGTCCCCTCCCATGGAAATCAAGGCTATAGTTCCAAGGCTCCATCACTAAGAGCCAAAAGTTTTACCTAGATTGCACATGGCAATAGTTATCTTCTTGGGCCTTTTCTTAAAGGTTGTTTTTAATTTTGATATTTTTTAAAAACTCCTCACTTTCACAATTCATGTAGAAGGCTCTATTTCAAATAAATTTCAAATAAAGAGCATACATTACGGAAGGTGGAGCACTTGTCATACTTTAAGGTTGATCTTAGAAAGGATTGAATTAGGACCAAATACCAAATGGTTATCCAAGTAATAACTAGAAAAGTGATAGACCAGTCACAAAACGATGCAAGTAAGAACTCAAGCAGACACTACATGGACAATCATAAAAAATATTAAAATTGAAAACAATAGCAATGGTTGAGGATGGGTTTAGAATACACCTGGGAAAGTGCAAAAATCTAGTCCATATCCAAGTTTCACGTCACTGAAAGTTTCAAATCTGCATCTGGTTAGCATGATTACACCTCAGTAACGTGTAAATCATACTCATCTAGCAAGCTCATGATCAGATAAGCATAAATCATAAGCATGCTCCCATTCGACATCACTAGGTTGATTATCCCCCTCACTTGGGTTTTCTTCTAATATATATGTTTCCTTTGGTATATGAGGTAATTGTTTAAGTGCATCCTCATTGTGATATGGCATGGGTACTGTTACATGAAAAATTGATATCTTTCATTTTCAATTTTGTACATATTTTTATGGTTTCTCAATGGTAATAAGGTGGAAGCTTGTCCAAGAGGATTGTGGCACCCACAATGGAATAACAGCATGGTGATGCGGTGGCTTGGCAGCTACCCTGATAATAGCATTCTATCTTCAAATATAATGGTTTTACTTGATTTAGGATGCACACATTGTAAATGCCACAAGTATGCTTGATAAATACTTTGGTATGGTAGATAGGCTAGTGATGTGGAAAATAAAAGTGGGCCTTCATACTCACATGGATTTTAATTGTATTATTAATATAGTATTCACCATAAGGCTACAAGTTGGGAAGTGTGGAAGGCATGTGGAGGAGTGTGTGTAGATGCATAATTGGAAAAGATTCTTCTAGAATGCCTACATGGAAGAGGAGAATTCCGCCATGTGTAAGTGCGATCTCCACCTACATGCCACTTAGACTTGGCTATTATCTCATCACACTTTCAAAGTCAAAAAGACTTCAATTTAATAATCAATAGAAGACTTAGCCTAAGAGGACAATTGTGGGTTACATCTACCCTTATGTCACTGAAGGGTTGAAGATTTTAATGTTGTAATTTGTAACAATGGAAGAGAGGGTGATTCTCCACCTATAAAAGGAGCCCTTCTCTCCCTTTCAAATCAATGAATGAAGCCTCCTCAA
Source organism: Cibotium barometz (assembly GCF_041138505.1). Taxonomy (NCBI): domain Eukaryota; kingdom Viridiplantae; phylum Streptophyta; class Polypodiopsida; order Cyatheales; family Cibotiaceae; genus Cibotium; species Cibotium barometz. The sequence continues at coordinate 20,021,698 of NC_141082.1, read as the reverse complement.
TTGAGCATTTTGTGTCATTGCCATTCTCTTATCTTCAAACACTCTCTTTACATATGAATGCCTCATTTAGCATTAGCTCCTCATGCTTAATCCAATTTTGGACCTCTTTGATGATTCATGATAAGTGGAATAAGGAGTTATTATCTTGGTAGGCCTATGACTTCTCAAGGTAGCCCTTGCCTTATTGCCACCCTCCTTTTTGGAGGTACCAATGGTTTTAGCAGTAATGAGCATGTGGAAAGACTTTGGGGACCATAGGTAAATATTTACGATTTTCTGCTGAGCAATGTTAACCCTTACCCTCTAGCTTGAATCATGAAGGAGATGAAAGGCAAGAGGCTATGTGAAAATTGAGGTTTCATGCAAAGAGAGGGAAGTGCAGTTTTTGTGGTCTAATACCCAAATTTCAACCGGTAATTACTCATCACCCGGGTATTGGTTTCTAAAATTGATCATATGGCTAGGAAGCTCTTTATATTCTCTTTCCACTCATATAACTAATTTCTTAATCCTTTACTTCATTGATGATCAGAATTTCTCCCAAAGTTGCTAACTTTTAGGCGAGTTTTGGCAATTTTATAGTCGTGTAGTATAATGCTCATAACTTTTCGCTCAGTTGCCCGTTTTTGAAAGTTTTTATATAGGCACAAAGCTCTCTTCAAGATCTACATAATTATGTAGTTATATTTTGTATAGTCTATATGGATTTAAAACTGTATTTCTTTGTGTATCTCTGTTTTTTATAGACTTTGGCCATTATTTCTTCTTAATAATGATTAATTCCTCTTAATCTCTTATCAAAAAGCAAATCCCATGTATCTTATCCTCTTGTAAGTGATTGCTATATTCTTTTACTTTAAGATGTTCCATCCAAATTGCCCAATTTGAACGGATGAACCTTACCAACATTCCCCGTATGTTTCCGTTCACATAATCCCGAGTCAGAAGATTTTCTTCCAACAAAGAAATGCCCTCTTGTTTGGAGCTGCAAGACTGGCAGAAATTCTTGCTTCTCCTGAGCCTTTCATCTTTCCTTCCATGAATTATGATCTCACCTTTGATGTGTTTATCTTTATCTTAACCACCTAGGGAGAGAAAGGGAGGTGATGAGGAGGCTGTGAGGTTTCATACAAGTGTGTTTTGATTCTAAGAAGTGACCAAAGTCAAAACCCCAACTTTGTGTCACAACTTTTGGTGGAGGCGGCGGGCAGGTTTTACTTAGAATTATTCTATTTTAACCTCAAGGTCCCGCATGATTAAAGAAAAGTTATTTTGAAATAAGTAAATTTCCCTTGTTGGCTACTCATCTTTTGGTGCAAGATGTTCAACATTCCGGTGTTCCAAGGATCGAAAAGAGAAGACCCGGGGAGTTATCTCCGAGAGTTTAACCGAACATGCCGCTTGACGGGTTGGTCTATGAAGGAGAGGGCAGAAATACTTCCAGATTTCTTGGAGGGTGTGGCCTTAGCTTAACATGAGGCTTTGCCAGAGGAGTCCAAGAATGATTGGGAAAGGTTGACCAAAGCAATGAAGGAGAGATTTGGGACAGTGGAGTCACCAAATGCTTTACTATTACAATTGGATCAGATAATCTAAAAGGAAGGAGAGTCAGTTTCTGCCTTTTCAGTGAGGTATGAAGCCTTGTTCATCAAATATCAACAAGTTGCTTTACATGTTGTTGCTTCTTCTTTTTCACCTTCTATGGGAGATTCAAAGAGTTCTTTAGCAATGGAGCACCTTAAGATGAGCAAGTTTATCATGGCTTTGGATCCCCGCTTGCATGGAAAAGTTCTTAGCAAAGATCCCACTAATTTTAAAGAGGCTCGTGATTTGAAGAAGGAGGCCACTCTTCATATTGAGTCCACATTCCAATCTTCTCCGAGTAGTGTGTCGACCCCACCACGAGTAGAGATAGCCTCAACATCTCAGGTACAAGCTCCATCCTTGGATCATAACATTGCAAAACTTATGGCAGAATTTGCTGATTTGAAGTTACACTTAGTCAACGCAAGGCCACCTAGGGTTCCACGAGTTGAGGATAAACCTAGGGATAGAAGTAGAGTCACATGCTATGAATGTCAAGAGAAGGGGCACTATCGCACTGAGTGTCCAAAATTGAGGAAAAGAGAGGATAAAAATTTAGCACTTTTAGAGGAAACATGCTCAGAAGAAGAAGAGGAAACATTGATTCCATTAATGGCAAAAAGGGGTCGTAAAAATAGGAGCCAAGAAAAAGATGAACAAGAAGATAAATTTGAAGAAGAGGAGAAAAATAAGAAGAAGAAGAAGTCTAGGAGAAAAATTGGACAATCTGACTTTCCTCTTGGACAAGGATCTCTTAGTTATGACCTCTTAACAGATCTTAGGGAGAAAACGGCACAAATCACATTTGGGTAGCTTTTGGCACTCTCTCCAAAGCTCAGAAAGGAATGGGGTAAGCTGGCTAGCACAAGGGAATCTAAGAAAAAGAAGAAGAGGGATAATGGGACTCCTATGGCTCAAAAGGTGGATATATTGATGTAGGAGATGATGTGCCTATGGTAGATGTCATCATTGAGGGGCAAACAATTTCTAATGCATACATTGATGGAGGTGCATCAATCAATGTCATGAGTGAAAAAATAATGAAAGATGCCGCTTTAAAGTTGTCTTCTACTTACTCTCCCTATCGCATCAAACTTGCTGATAATACTAGGGTGAAAACCTTAGGAATTGTCAGGAATTTAGGAGTGGATGTATGTGGTATTTCTGTGCCTACAACTTTCCAGGTCATTCCTACAAAGCCTGATGCTAGGGCTTACCCATTGATATTGGGTAGGACATGGCTTCTCCAAGTGAAGGCAATTCAAAAGTGGGAGATAGGTGATCTTATTCTACAAGGTGAGAATAAGAAGGTTCACTACAACATCAAGAGTTGTCTCACAAGAAAGTGGTAAGAGGTGAACCTTCAACTTCCGAAAGTTCAGAGTCAGAGTCATCTGATGAAGAGGAGATAAGTGGTAGCTCCGAGGATTCCATCTCAGAAGGGGAGGTGGAGGGAGTTGCATTTGGTCTTTCCTTGGGAAGGGATCGAGGGGATGCTGAAGACAATGGAGCCTTAGAAGGGGAAGCTCCTTCAACCATGTTCAAGAAAGGAGATGTGGACCTCACTAGTCTTCACCACAAAATGAACTTCTTCTTGATGAATCCATAGCAGGTAAGAATTACTCACTTCTTAAAAATGTTGGATGGATTTCCTAACCTTTTTGCAAACAGCTACTCACAAGTATGCCAAGTCACCCTAGTACAGCACAAGATTGATCTCAAGCCCCAAAGTAAGCCAGTGGTACAGCGGCTAAGGCGTTTGGGAGTAGTGCAAGCAGAGGTGCTTAAGAATGAGGTAACTAATTTGCTTGAAACTGGATTTATTTTTCCAGTAGAGAATTCAGAGTGGATTTCCCCAGTTGTAGTCACTCCCAAAAAGGGTGGAAAATGGCGTGTGTGTGTGGACTTTCGCCCTCTAAATGCATGCACAAAGAGTGATTATTTTCCTCTACCCTTTCAGGATGAGATTTTGGATCAAGTTGCAGGTCATGAGTTGTATACTCTGGATACTTTCAAATCCAGATTTGTGAAGAAGATCAAAGGAAAACCTCATTTATCACCCCTTGGGGAGTGTACGCCTATAGGGTAATGCCATTTGGCTTGACCAATGCACCAGCAACTTTTCAATGCTTCATGAGTTAGGAATTTGCACCTTACTTGGGAAAGTTTATAAGGGTCTTTTTGGATGATTTTTGCATTTATTCAAGCCGCATGGATCACTTGAAAAAGTTGAGGTTGGCCTTGCAAAGTATTGATGATGCAAAAGAGTGTCTTAATCCTGGAAAATGCCGCTTGGCGCACGAAGGAAGGTGGTTCTCTTGGGACATGTTATCTCAGAAGAAGGCATAGAGATGGTGGATCCTGAGAAGGTGCAGCCAATTGTGGCCCTCCCACCACCTACCACCAATGTAAGGGAGGTAAGAAGGATTTTGGGTAAAACGAAGTATTGCCGATGCTTTGTTGACATGTTCTCTGAGAAGATGTATCCTATAAATCTGTTGACAAGAAGAATGTTTCTTTCCAATGGGGCCCCGATCAAATTCAATCTTTTTGTTTGCTCAAGGAATGAATGAGTCAAAGTCCAATTGTGCAGCCTCTCCTAGGTGGGGGGAGGACATTTATATGAACCCAAGTGTCTCATCACATTCAATGAGTGCTATACTCTTGCAAAAGGGAGAGCAAGGGCGAGTGCAAACGGTGTATTATGCAAGCGGACAACTCACTGATGCCGAGGAGAGGTAGGGTGAAATGGAGAAAGGTGGTTTGTCTCTTGTTTTTGCAGAAAAGAAGTTCAGGTCATACTTGTTACCTCACCCTTTTTTCTTCCTCACATCTCAACCTTCTTTACAATTCTTGGTCCGCAAACCCAATCCTGCAGGAGGGAAGTTTCCAAAGTGGATTTGCGAGCTTCAAGAATTCTCTTTCACTTTTATCATAGAAAACACCACTAGGGCCTCTCTTGCAGATTTGCTTACAAGGAAGGAAGAGGACGAAGGAACAGGAACAAAGGAAGAAGTATATGAAGATTTGGAGACACCACCAACTGCTTTCACTATGCATTTTGATGGAGCCTTTAGCCCTTCCAGGCAATGTGGGGCTGGGGGGATAGTTTTATTTGATCCAAAAGGAAAAGAGGTATGGGCCAAGGGTAGGGAATTTCCAAAGGCTATATCAAATAATGTGGCTGAATACAATGCATTAATTTGGGGATTAGAAGATTGCATAAAAGATGGAATTAAAGAGGTAGATGTTAAAGGAGATTCGCAATTGGTCATCCGACAAATGAAAGGAGAATATAAGGCAAGGAGTCCTAATTTCCATGAATTGTATAAAAGGGCAATGGAGTTAAAAGAAGCTTTTGAGTTTTGTAAATTTATGCATGTTGACAGGAAGGATAATCAAAAGGCTGATGAATTAGCTACTAAAACTTTGGCTTCTTTCAAAGTAGCTATTCTTGCATTAATGGATATAGGTTGGCCTGAGCTCCAAGATGTTCAACACTATTTAGATACAGGATACTTCCCTCCTGGGATTGAATCCTCAACAGAAGCAAAGGCTTACAAGGAAAGCTCATCCTTACACAATTCTAGGGGATGTTCTTTACAAGCAAGGTAAGGATAAGATTCTTAGGAGGGTAGTGAGCCTCGAAGAATCTAAAAGGATTATGGAATTATGTCATGAATGTTCAGGTCACTTTGCCTCAGCCAGCACAACTCGGAGGATCCTTAACACAGATTATTATTGGCCTCAACTCAACAAAGATGTCTATGAGTGGTGCAGAAGCTGTGAAGTATGTCACGCATATGGGCATAAGCAATTCGTTCCCGGACCCTTAAACCCTATCCCAGCATATGGTCCATTTGAAAGGTGGGGATTAGATTTTTTGGGCCCACTTCCTCGTTCCTCACATGGGAAGTATTACATATTGGTGGCCATAGATTATGCAACAAGGTGGGCAGAAGCAAAGGCCATGGTTAATAATAAAGTAGTGGCTATGGCATCCTTTCTCAGGGAATACATATGTGCCCGATTTGGGTGCCCATTAGAAATCCTTACGGATGGGGGGAGGTCTTTCAGGAATGACTTGATTGAAGCTTTGGTGCAGAAATTCAAAATAAAGCATGTTATGTCAACTCCCTATTATCCCCAATGTAATGGTTTAGTAGAAAAAACTAATGGACTACTGCTTTGTGGATCTTTGTCTAAGCTAGTGGATACTATGAAGATAAAGTGGGATGTGCATTTGCTAGAGGTCCTATGGGCCTATAGGACAACTCACAAACTCTCTCTTGGTTTCACACCTTTTTAGTTAGTTTATGGAATGGAGGCTATTTTGCTAATAGAATTGGAAATCACAAGCCTTCGCACGTCTTTTGCTGCACACTTGAATAATGAAGAAGAAACACATGCGGCAAGGCATGACACTCTCACGAAGAAGAAGAAGAAGCCAGAACTCAAGCAAGGAAGCTCATGAGGTATGATGGCTGTGTGAAGAAACGGCTAGATAAGAAGCTTCTGCATCTACTAAGGGGAACCTTTATGGAGTCACCGAGAGTTGTGGAACCAAGTAAGGGGCAAAGTGGTCTGCATCAAGAGGTACAAAAGATGACTGATTAGGTAGGGAATCTGAATGTTCTTGTGTACAACTGGAGACCTTGGATGAGAGGCGACCTCAGGCACTTCAAAATTTGGAGGCTGCACAACAACGGCGCAAGGCAAGGCATGACACTCTCACGAAGAAGAAAAAGAAGCCAGAACTCAAGCAAGGAAGCTTAGTCATTGAGGTATGATGGCCGTGTGAAGAAACGGCTAGATAAGAAGCTTCTGCATCTAGTAAGGGGAACCTTTATGGAGGCACCGAGGGTTGTGGAACCAAGTAAGGGGCAGAGTGGTCTGCATCAAGAGGTACAAAAGATGACTGATTAGGTAGGGAATCTGAATGTTCCTGTGCTGGAGATTCTAGGAGTTGATTGGGATCAAGAGCAACCCCCGAATCAATTTGACAATGTGTATAAGGCTAGAGCTATTGTGGAAATGATAGGAGTCTTTGGATGGTTAGATGATAAGGAAGATTTGGATTAAAGTTTGTTTGAGTCAGTTGTGGAAGATGCATGCAATGATGCTTATGGAGTCTTTGGGGTGATGATATGCTTTCAGAGGAAGAAGATACGGGTTTGAAGGATGTTGACTATGTGTTTTTAGGAAGGGAATTAGAGGATGATGACACTGTGAAGCAGATACTTGAGTATGTACTTTAGATGATGGGGAATTCAAAAGATGCTATAGATGATGTGTGTGTTCAAAGCTGAGATCGAAAATGCTCCTCTATTTTTTGCTAGTACTTTCCTTGATGTTATTGATATTACTTGTTTTTAAGTGGATGATGAGAGAATTATGATAAATTTGTAGCAAGGTGATGAGCTATGGTGGATCAAATGCAAGAATCAACATGATGAGCAAGTATTCAGAAGGTGATTAAGGTAACATTAGTGCACAATTAATCTAATAGTATAATGTATGCATGGATACTCAAAAACCAACAATTTCTCATTAGGCCAATGCCTCAGTTTATAGCTTTTACATCCACAAGGTTCCAAGCATCTAATCCCACTGATTTCTCCTTGATTTGTGCCACCTCCCCTATATTTGGAGACACCTTTTCCTAGAATATTTCTACACCCCTATATTCCCTCATGCTACCCTTGATTCTCTCATTTAGTAGATTCTTCTCACCTTTTCACTGCTAACCACTCAATTACAGACTCCCTTTTACAGTCTCTAGCTAAGAGCTTGTTCCCGCACATACCCATTCACTTGCATATTTCAACACCTCCCCTCAAGTGAATAACTCTAGCACACCTGGTAGCCCACGACCAGTGCCCCAAGTCCCTAACTCATAGTCCTTGACACTCTCTCTCTATGTGTCCAAGGCTACTACAAGTGCCTGTAACTTTGACTAAAGTGCTCACACATACATCTACCGCATGGCTTACATCATCGGTGGCTCAGAAGTGGTTTTACTCTATTGGGGTTGGTTACATTGGGTTTTGAGGTTTCTCTCTTAAAGAAGATATTCTGACTCCTCTACCTTAGGAGTCTCCCACGAAGTCTGTTGTTGCCAATCCTTCTTCATTTGGTTTGCTGTGCAGTCTCTAGCCATGTGTCCTAGCTTCCTAGAGTTGTGGTAAGTGTGAAGATCCTTGCTCCTCCCCTGCCTCTTCCTCGTCCTCGTCCTCTTGCGAGGCCTCCTCGGGTGTAGAATGCTTTCTCCTCTCCAGTTGTTGGGTCCAATCCTTTCTTCTCTTTGACCTTGTTCTCTTGCTCTAATAGAGCTCCTTCTATCTCATGTAGCTTCAAATCCACTACATTCTTTAAGGTTTCCACAATGTTTTCATACTCTCCCTTGTCCACACTCTTTAGAAGCACTGCTAGTGCCTCGTCATCTTCTACTTTCTTCCCAATGGCTACAAGTTGTTGTTTGATGCTTTTGTATTTGTTCAAGTGTATGGTTAGAGGTTAAATTTCCTTCATGTCAAGTTTGTAGAATTACATTAGCAGATTTATCTTTGAATTCTAAGCTTGAGTGCCAAATAATTTATTAAGTTCATCCCATGCATCTTTAGCTCGTTATATCCCTACAATGTCGTGAAAGATTTCATCATTTAAGCTAAGTGAGATGAGTCCTAATGATTTCTCATTCCTGCTCTTCCACTCATTCTCCCCATTCTCCTCTTGACATTCATCTCTTCCCTCAACTAGCCCCCATAGACTCTTCCTCATGAGCAAGTACCGATGGTCTTTGTTTACCATGTATGGAATTGCTCCCCGTTAAATTTAGCTACTTCTCGTGCAATGCTCATGATAATGTGAAGGGGGTATTACCTCTTGATCCAATTAATAATTCAAGGGCAGTATCTACCCTTTTACAATTCCAATTTGATGTTTAATGATGATTACAACAAGTTTACAAGCATGAATACACCAAAAATTGCATAAAGCCAAGGATAGTTGGTTTGTACTGGATGGTTGGGATATCAAACCAACTTTAAATTGCAATCTAAAGTGATAGAGATTTGTATTAGATATCCAATGGTAAGTTTGAACCATAAATTGCACCAAAATATAGTGATTAGTGTTAATTAATCACTAATTAGTTAGATCAATTCCCTATTTTGTGTGCAAAAAATAGAGTGAACGGGGAGGCTAGATCTGGTGCCTTAGAGTTTAAATGAGCTCAAATCATTTCAAAGGCATCAATAACAGTTAGTCTAGTAGAGAATGAAGCCCAGAAGTAAAATATTTGACCAAACATTGAATGCTTAATCTCTATTTTACCAAAGTCACTTGGCAGATTTGATCGAGAGCTTGATGCCACTTCTCCTTGATGACTTTCTAAAATATGAGATCATAGGCATGTAGAGCACCCTTGAAAACCCCTGGGGATGAGAGGAATTAGATTAATTCCACTTGTGGAAGTGTAGATCTAGGATTTTCTTTAGAAAAAAGGTGCCTCCAAATTGACAAAAATTGGCAATTCCATCTAGCGATTTGACGCGTTGATGCACTGGTCTGATGCATGGGGGTTCTGCCAAGGTGTGGCTAAGAGATTTTTAGCTAATGTAAAGGCTTGAGGGAGATGAAGCCCCTCCACCAGCTAGGGGTGCAGAAATTTAGTTGAAAAGGGACTAAAATAAGGATTAATTCCTAATCATGATTAGCAAGGTAATTAACAAGGTGATTGAGCTTAAAAATTAGCTGAATCTTAAGCTATGGCTCTAATACCTTGATAAATTTGGAGCAAGGTGATGAGCTATGGTGGATAGAATGCAAGAATCAACATGATTAGCAAGTAATTAGAAGGTGATTAAGATAAGATTAGTGCATAATTAATCTAATAGTATATTTGTAGAGGTTGTTGATTCTATGGATGTAGGACATATGGATATGAAATCAAGTGACTGTGGCATTATGCCTAAGGGAAGCTACTATAGAGGTTGTTGAGTCTGTGCATGTGGGACATATGGGTATGTATAGTCAGGTGACTATGGCGTTATGTCTAAGGGGACCTGCTGCTTGCATAAGGTAGACTCTTTGAAGAAGAGCCAAGGTTTGGGTGTAGTGGAGAGTGAGCAGGATGATGGTGTTATTGTAGTTGTTCTTTTATGCGGAAAGAAATGCTGTAAGAAAGCTTGTGACTCCATGCGATAATTTGATCATTTTGTTCATGTGAATGCTTTAGCTAGTGGTCTGGATGACCAGACTTGTAATAAGAAGGATGTGTTTGAGGAAGAGGAAAATGTTTTTCTTGTAGATAAAGATGCGTTTGGGAAGCGAGATGAATGCCTGATGGAGGCACATAGGGTGGGAAGAAGGTATGTGTTGTATGATGGTACTAGGGAGTCTATGGATGGAAGGACTGAGAGGAGGGCTAGTAAGAGATCTCACTGGATTCAGCCCTTTGATAAGGGAAAAGGGCTGAGGGGGTTTGTAAACTATTTACAAATATTTGATCTAGGTGGATGGATCAGGTCAGCCAAATGGCTGCAGAGAATGATGTTATACCCTTTTGATCTAGGCGGATGTTAAAATGATGTGTGGTGTTGTCAATGCTGTAAATAGAACTGTTTTCAAGTGATATGTAGAAGAGAGCAGTTTAGAGCTCAAAGGATGTAGTGATACACATGAATGTGTTTCACCTATGGAGTGGGCTGTATGTGAGGTGAATCCCAATCCCTTTCCAAATATGATGTATAGATGGATGTAAGGTATATATGGTTGTGTATAGTTGATCCATGGTGGCAAAAAGGTGATGTGGCATCCAAATGTATAGGTTGAGGTGCAAGAAACCAAAAGGAAGGTGTATGGAGAATGAGGGAGACAGATAGCAAAGTATTTTGAAAGATTCTAGGATGCCATGGGCTTAAGGTGGCGGGGGAAATATTTTCAAAAAAATAGATGCAAGGGGGTGGGCTTGAGAGACCACCAGAGTTGAGACTGCAGTGAAGTCAGTTTCTACAGGTCCATTTTGTTTGGTTGCAGTTAGTAGGCTAGATTTCCTATATTTGTTGAAGTTTTGCAGACATAACGATAGTACAATGTGAGGAAGCGTTGAGTTGTCCAAGGTAGAGAGTGCAGGGGAAGAAGAGGACCTTATAGGAGGTGTGTTCCCTAGGATTCATGAGATGTAGCTCTATTAGAGACTTGGACAAGATTAATGTTTTGATCAACTTATCTTTGCTGTGTTTGGAGGAGACCTGCAATGTCAGGCTAATGAGACATTTGATGTTGGTTCTTGAAGAATCTCTCTGGTTTCTTAGTGTTTCCATATCTTGTCTGAGCTCCATGTCTCAGGGGTGTTGAGACAATTTAATTTTTGTTTTCATGACGAAATGTGAGTGTTCTAAGCTTGAATCTGTGTCGAGGTTGTGGAGATTTTGTGGTATGGATCTTGGCTTGAGTTGTTTTGTTTGATTTTGTTGAGTTAGAATAATTGTGGATGTATGTCTGAAGTTCAAGGAGTCAGGGCTAACTTAGCCAAATCAATTGTTTTTTTTTATTTTGTTGAGCTATAAAAATTGTGGATGTATGTGTGAAGCTCAAGGAGTTAGGGTTGACTCATAGCCATGACTCACAGCCATGACTCACAACCAAATTAGTCATCTACTATGGAGAGGATTCGGAGTCAGTTTGGTCAATCTAGTGTCAGTTACCCTCAGAGTTAAGTGCCATATATGATCAAATTAAGGTGAAGAGGGCTTTCCCTGACTTGTTTGAGTTTGGGAGAGTTATTTATAAGTCACAGCTGACTGTTAGAAGTCTGTCAGAGTAGCCAACTGACAACAATCATATGGGATAGTGGGCTAAGTGTTGATCTAGAGTGATCTGTGTGTAGTTGGTGTCAGCAGAGTGTCCATTGTGATGGATCCTTGCTTTGTTTGAATGATTTTATGGGTCTAGAAGTGTTAGATTACAGAAGGGAGAGAGAGAGAACTTGATTCAGCTAAGTTAGTTTTGTCATCCTTAGATTTGAAGTACTTGTGTGTCAGTTGTAGTCAACAGGGAGCTCAAAGTGTGATATCTCTTTGTGATTTAAGCTACCTGAGGGCCTACGGATGTCAGAGGACACAAGTTGAGGAAGTTTTATGTTTCAGTAGAGGATTCTCAGCCAACTGATTCTACGTCAGATTGTTGAGGCAGTTTTCAACCACAGAGGAGGGTTAACAAAGGGTCTAGTGAGGTCCTGGAGTTAAGTTTTTGAGGCCAGTTGATGCAAGAGGACATTTTGGGAGCCTGGAGGATAGGTTTCTGACTGGGGACAACATGAGGATTTTGGAGGTAGTTTACAATGAGTTCTGAGTTAGTTAGAGAGGTTTCTGGTTAGATGGATGTCAGTTGTGGTTAGGAGAGGCTCATAGGAGAATGAACAAAGGTTTTTGAGATCTATGCTAACCTAGGAGGATAGGTAAAGGAGGTAAGCTTGATTAGATAGGAAGGTTGGGAGCATGTGGAAGTGTCTAATTTAGTGAGCTAGAGGGATGGGGATAGCAACATAGTTGATTGGTGCCCTTCGAGCTGGGATTCCGGTGTCCCCCAATTTTGATCCCATTGTGTATTCTTTTTGTGTGTCTGTAGGTGATGTAGTAGAGGCCATCACCTAGCCAACACCACAAAACTTATTAATACATTCAGGAGCTATTACAAGACGTGGTGGCTTGGATGGATGTAGGGATCCATCACCTTGAGCACTATATGGTTTTTGTAGTCACTTGAGTTTGGGGCTTGCTTGGTTACATTCTCTTGGTGTTTGTAACACTCACTAAAATGAGGTATTGTAGAAGATTTTGAAGAAGATAGTCAAAGAGAATTGGATAGACTAGGATCAGAAGAAGTCACATTCTACATTATGGCCATTTTGGACAACATACAAAGTTTCCATTGGTCACACTTCCTTCTCTCTAATTTGCAGTATAAAAGCTATAACTCCTATGGAATTTGTGATTCTAAGTCTTCAGGTGGTGGTTTAAGCTAAAATATCTCCAAAGGAGTCTCTTGAGCATTTACTAGAATAATTGATTACCTTAAAAGAAATGATACTCTAGAGAAATTGGACAGCTTCTGCTAATGTCACCTAGAAGCACCGAAAGTTTCGTGTGGATAGAAACATAAAATTTAAAATATTTGAGATCATAGATCCGGTCCTATTATTCAACTTGCAGATGGGTCCACTACAAAAACAAAGAGCATAGCCATGTCAAGAGCGGCAAAAATTTAAAAGAATCCATATATGGAAAAAGATATTCATGTGGCTATCGGCTATAAGCACACTACAAGCACATGGCTAGAGCTGCGCAATTAACCATGCATATAACCCCATAAATAACTATGTAGGTTTGCCCAACCACAATCGGGAGCATAAAATAGCTCAACCAAGAAGCCAATATGCCATGACCTAGCTCAAAATTGCATGGGCAAGGTGTCTCACTCACCTCGCGAATACCTGTGCTTGGGATTATTAGGGGACGATGCTACATAGGGTGGTTGCAAGATCAATGTATCCAGTTTTGTCCACTCAGACACCTTGTAAACAATAAAAAAAATAGGCATTTGTTTACCTTTAGTGGCCAATCTCTCGTAGCTAACGAAGGAATTTCCTGTCAAGTTATTCTTTTGGAATATCATATACAAAGTTGGGAATATAGTTGCATAATTTGATTAAGCATTAGATAGTCAAAAGTCCTCATTTCCTTAGGTACACAGTCAATGTATACAGCTTGTCCCAAATTTGGACTGATTCCATAAAATGCTAATATCTTTTACATATAAACTCATATGAGATTCCCACTTTGTACCTTATATATTCGCATAATATAGAGCTTAACTTGATTTTCTGAGAAATTTTTAAGCTATTTGTCTATTTTCTTTAAATATTTCAAGGTCTTTAAAGTGTTATAATATATTCCAATTTTTGCACCCACAATAACTACCACTTAAAATGCTAAATCTTGTAGATCAAAAGAGTGGTAGATAGTGAGAAATTAGTAGAATGTGGTGGTTAGTCAAAATTGCAAATCCAATGGTTCAATTATTAATGATCTCTTTTCCAAAATTCTTCCAGGCTATCAGAAGGCCTAAAAATATTAATAATCTAATTAGTAAAATTACATTTTTGATGTAAATCATCTAAAACCTATAGGGACTAGTATACATGTAATGGTGCATCTATGGATAAAATGTTTGGATTACTCTAAGTATCGAAAGATCATTTTTTAATCATTTCATCATAGTTTTGATTAATCAGACTAATTTCTTTTAATTTAAGTTATATTGGTTTAATTTAAGTCCATGTGTATTTTCTATTAATTTCTTGATCTCATTTGAAGTACCTTGCTCCCCCAAATTTTCTCTCCAAGCTTGATTAAAGCCTTCGTTTGGAAAACTTCTAGGTGTAGTTCCCGTGTATTACATTTTTATCACATCATTAAATTACATGGGTTTTATTCCACATGTTATGAATGCTTTGATGTATGGGAAGATCATTTCATCCATAATCACATCATTAAGGGATGTTATTTTTGTAGTTTTTTGAGTCATCTCCAATTGCGGTTCTCTTCAATTATACAAACATGATTTGATGTGCAATGTAGTTGTGTTATTATGTCCTACATTTTGGCTCATGTCATTCTCATAATTTTTCTATGTGCTCTCAGTCTCTCTGATTTCTATGTATTCCTCAATTACTTGCCTGTACACATATTCACAATTGCAAGTACTGATTCTATAGCCATGTTGGAGTTTGAGAAACACACTGCTATGTTGGATGTCAACGTAAAATCCAATATATCTTGGCTAAAAAATGTGGGAGAATTCTACAATAATAGTTAATCCCATGGATATTAAGAAACTCACTGAAGTGTAGAATAATGGGGTTATTAAGACAACTTCTTAGTGAACGTTTCTTCTCATTCATGGGTATGTATCCCAAGTTTTTCATTTGTGAATGGAGGGACCAACAGATATCCCTCTATAATCGAGGAGGAGATGGAGAGCTTCATTAGTTCCAAGGAGTAATATAACAAGCCACACTAAAGTCTCTTCGTTTATGTTATCAAGATCTCTATTAATGCGGTCTCTCTCAGTTTTTAATCTTTGGATATCATGTGTTTCCTAGTTTTCTTTAGGTCTCCCTAAAAGTTTCCTTGTCTCAAGGAGGGGACCTAAAATGAAAAAGGTGAGAAAATGCATATGACTCCTAACATGGTGACCAGGGATTTCATTAACGTCTTCACAATTTCGTGATCACGTTAACAAAACCTATTGTTAACATATTAAAACTTGTGATCACATTGTATATTCACATGACTTGAGAAATGACCTGCCGGAACCCACTATTCCAGTAACACCTCCGGGCTTTTACCATTCCCGGCGGGCCCGCCGGGGTATGAGCTTTTCCCGGCGGGCCCGCCGGGAAAGGTAAAAGCCCGGCGGGCCCGCCGGGAAAAACAATAAACACCGGCGGGGTATTATTCTGTATATAAACACTGCCCGACACCCGTCGTACAACTTTTGGGAAGATAGTCCTTGTTTTGGGGGCGTGATATCTCTCCTCAAAGTACTTGTAGAGCTCTCGAGTTGCTAGAAGTGTCCTCTTGGGAAGAACGTCCTTATTTTAGGGGCTGTCGTCTTTCCTTGTAGGCACTCCTAAGGCTATTGGGCCACTCGTCCTTAGTTCTTTGAACTGGGGGCAGGGTGTGGTTCGTAGCTAATACTTGCGGAGATTTAGGGACAAATTTGGAGTCATTCAGCTTTGCATTTGAGCCACGTACGTAATCTACCTCATTCTGCTTTATGAATGGTTTGATGGAGCCAAGAGTCCTGCTTAGGGGCTTGTATTGGTTCTTGATACTTGATATAGTTTAGAGTAGACAAGGGTCTATTGTCCTATACTAGAGTATTGGGCAAGCATAGATCTTTGATTTTTTTTGTGAATGTTAGAGAAGGTCTATTGTCCTATACTAGAGTATTGGGCAAGCATAGATCTTTGATTGTGTAAAGTATCCTTAATTGGGTACAAAAGGCATCCTTCATTGGGGGTGCAATGTGCATGATAGTTTCGAAGTAGTTTTGTAGTAAGACCTTGCAAGATAGTTTGAAGTAGTTTTGTGTTATGTGATGATCTTTTGTATTTGTCAAGATAGTTTCGAAGTACTTTGTCTGCAGATGTATGTTTTGTTATACGTGAGTGATTTGTTGTTTTTTCATTTGTGTATTCATTGTTATATGCTTGGTTGAATAGGTTATTTGTTGAGATGGAGGACAATGTTGGATCCAGTGATACCTCCAATAGAGTCCAAATTTCAAATAGCAGGAAAAAAAAGGCACCTGGGATAGAGTGGCAATATGCAATTAACGTTGGTGATCGATTCATAGATTGGGAGTGTAAGCTATGCCATGCAGTAAAATCAGGTGGGGCGCCTCGACTAAGAGAACACTTTTTAGGCGGACCGAAGAAAAAGTCATGTACCCACCCCTCTGCACCTATAGTGGCCAAACGCATAAGAGAAGAAATTCAAAAGAAAGATTCAAGAAAACATGACACTCCTGCCGTTAATGTATCAAGGCAGCAAGAACACTGTTGTTCTAATCATCAAACTCCCGCTACATCGCCTACTTGTACCCCGAACGGCAATATGCAGCCAGAAAGTAATCTACCCAGTGCATCTTCTTGCAAGCAAAACTTTGACGTAGGAAATATACCCATGGATCAAACACAATAAAAACAATACAAATCAAACAAATTTACGATATTTATTCGACCGCGTTAACGATCATATGCCGAAATACGCAAGCAAATTTACGACACTTTTTCGACCGCGTTAACGATCAAATGCCGCTATATGCAAAAAACATTTTATGCACTAGCGGACGACACCAACTTGCCGTGTTAACGACAAAATGCCGCCCGATTCTATGGGAATACCAATAGGATACGAACATACACTGGCCGCGTTACCGACCATATGTCCGCATTTGACAAAGGGAAGGGAAGGGAAGGTGACATCGCCATAACGATACTATGCTTGCCGCGTTACCGACTAGTACCGCTACGGCGTGCCATACTTACCATAGGACACAGACTAGCCGCGTTACCGACTAAGTGCCCCAGGGTAAGCACCATTCCGAAGAATGGCCTTACACACACACACCAGTCGTGTGGCGAGCCACCCAAATCCTGCCGCGCATTGCGACAATGGGCGGCTGCCCGCACGAACTCACCCACACACACATCCCTCGTGTGGCGGACCACCCACATCTTGCCGCGCATTGCGACAGTGGGCGGCTGCCCGCACGAACACACCCACATACACAAACACACACACACACACAAGTTTTTATTACCTGTGTATGCTGTCAGCAATGAAATCCCAAAGGGCCCCCCGGGCCCATATATATAGAAAAATGTACCCCGCCGGGATATGTGGCGACCCCGCAGGGACCCGCCGGGGTAAAGCATAAGCCCGGCGGGCCCGCCGGGGTATGTAAAAAGCCCGGCGGGATTTTTCCCGGTTACCAGGTCGCTTGCCACCGGCTTTTTTGTGAACATGTTAACATGTGAACATGTTAATAACATGTTCACACATGTTATTAACAAGAAAAATTTTGTGATCACGTGAATATAAAATCCCTGATGGTGACCTCTTAAATTATATGAGACAATGGTAACAAAGAAATGTCATGAGACTTTGCATAATTTTTAAGGAATTATAAATTATCCACTAAGTCCAAAAAGTGGTTATCTTTCAATGTCCCTTTATTCTTTCACCCCATGTGAGGCTATATTCCTTAAGTACATCTTATTTTGTATTCAGAGTGGTGAGCAAGATAATTTTTGGTCTCTTACTCTCTCTCACTCTCTCTCTTTATGATGTGAGGCTACAATCTTAAAGTCCTATCTCATTTTGTGTTTATCCTAAGAGAGAGGGAGAGAGAGGGAAAGACAATCCTAAAGTCCTATCTCATTTTGTGTTTATCCTAAGAGAGAGAGAGAGAGAGACAGAGAGAGAGAGAGAGAGAGACTCATTATAAAATCAAGCATACACGATATAAGATTGATACATAAGAATTCTCATGTTTTAAAAGAGAAAAAGAAAAAGGGAATAATATTAAGAGAGAGAGAGAGAGAGAGAGAGAGAGTTTTGATTACGTTTTTTATTTGTAGATGTAGATGGCTAGGATAAAGAAAACTGCAAGAAAGAAATGTAGTGGGCTAGGGGTGGAAAAATTTTCTACATCAAAAATAATAAGGCCAAGGAGGTGTATGGAGTTCATGAATAGATGAAGGAGTAGAAGAGTAAACCAAAATCCTATAATACTATTTTAAGAGAGATCAGAAAAGGTCACGATCTAATTTCCTTATATATCCCCTTTAAAGGAGTAGTGAGGGAGATTTCTGACAAGTTTAATTATGGGCTTAGATGGATGACAAGTGTATTCATGGGTTTACATGGATGTCTATAGTAATCACTTGCATTCAAGTGGTGGCTGCTAGAGACCATCTTTTTGAATTGTTCGATGACACATGTCTCTTGGCTACCCACTCTCATCAAATCACTCTGTAAAATAGAGAATGACATGGTCACACTTACTAGGTTAACATATAGGTATGACAAGATACTCCATAAAGAAAAAAGGGTCATTTTATTCATGAAAAATTCACAAGAAAGAGGTTTTTTAATACCTCTTCAATGCACGTGATACATAGGGTTTCTTAGTAGTGCACACCCCGAGTGAAAATGAGAACAAAGAGGTGAAGATAATATAGGTCACCGAAGAAGATATCCATGAGAGGGATAAAAGGCTTAACAAAGAGAATAAAGAAACCTTAAAGGCTCAAATGTCTAGAGACCAAGGGGAAAGTAAGTCAAGAAAGAAATAATTTTATTGGAGGGAGCTTCAAATACATAAAGAGGTTGCAAGAATTGGGTGATGTCATTGATGTTGTTATATTTAAACTCTTCTTTTGGATTTGAAGGAAACATTAGAGTTTATTAATCTTTGACCTTACTACAAACTTTATCTTTTACTACAGTTTAGCACCTGCAACACCACATGCTAATGCTAAATTGTAAGTGAATTTTAGTTTTAGCAACATTTAAGAAAAGCTTTTACAAAATATAAGTAATATTTTTTATTTGTTTTTACCAAGATTGGAAAAACAATACTAGCTATTCTAGAGCATTTTGCAACTATGGAAAAAATCTGGTAATGACCTTTGAATTCTTACAATGAAGGTAAGAAGATATTACCCTAAGAGTGATAAAGTTAGAAGTAGTATAAAAACAAGAATTAAGTTATTTTCATGGTGTAGGTACCTATCCAAGAAGACAATTACACATAACAGTGAGTCATGAAAAACAACAACGAGTCATGAGTTGTCATTTGCAACAAGTTGTCTTAATTTTTCACTAGTCCTAAATATTGATAAAATTTACACTCTTTTAGAGACATTTAAGAGAAAAAATTTTAGAAATTTTGCAAAATATCATATTTTCTAGATTCTTTTAAAAGAACGTACATATTTCTTATTTGAAGGTGAATTTTTTTTCACTTTTCATGTCAAATAACAAAATGGAAAAAACAAGGTCAATGAAAAGATCTAATATTCTTTAAAACTACTTATACTTCACGCATGTCTATGTAATGTATAATATATTCTTTACTTAGAATTACAAAAATGTGTTTTTTTTCTACAGGAAATTAACTATCAAAATAAAAGACAGTCATATTTCACCATAAAATACACACACAGCCATCATCACTCATTTGAAATAGACCATAAACCAACAAGATCATATTTGATTAACTTCACGAGTTTGATCCCCAAAAAGATACATTAAACTGTACTAAACATTATGATCATGAGACAACATCTTGTGAACAAGATAATACGACTCATCAACAATACAAATGTAGGCATACAACTGGTAAAATAAGACTAGGCATACAACTGGTAAAATAACAAGCATACAACTGGTAAAATAACACTAGGCATAGAACTGGTAAAATAAGACTAGGCATACAACTGTACTTCTTGCAAACTCCTAGTCTCTCAAACACATTTTTTTATGATTTGGTTTCATGGAAAAATTATATGCCCCCTGAGCTCTTAGTCCAAATAGAGAGTGAAAACTAATCGTTGTGTAAAATCACATGCCCAAGAAAGCCGATCGAGTTTGTACCCATGGATGTTGGGTTTGGTCTTAAAAGTAAGAGATTGTTCAGAAATACCACAAAAGAGTAACAGTGAAAAGAAAAGCTAAAGGAGGAAAAAAACTAGAAATACTACCATATATTCATCCGATTCACCATGTTTAGATCTGTTAAAGTTTTTTAGTGGCTATGATTTGATCATGGGCATGAAAAAATATGAGTTCCCATGATTCACAAGTTGTAAGTTTTTGAAAAAGCTTGAATGACTCTTTTATAAGCACGTACTCCATACTTTGCATCATCATTTATTGAGCTTGGAGCTTTGAAACCAAATGGAGCATCAGATAATGCTAAAGTATAAGGACCTCATAAGGACAAGCTATCACAAATGTGTCCATTTCCTCTACTCATCCTTCATGAACTATCCAAAGCAAAGGAGGTTCATCCACATCATGAGAAATGTATTTGTTTAGGCCATGAACATTTTGAATCGTTTTTTCTTTCTCTTCTTTTCCTCTCTCTCTGACAACGAGACAAAAATTGCTCAAAGAGTCGTGGAATTTCCTTCAACTTAACATAAGGGTCTCGGTTCTGAATTCCAGAGATATTAAGTAAGACCTAGGATACTTGAAACTTAAAGCAAAAATCAAAGAATTTACATTTCAAAATCTAAAGCATAACATATGACAAGAATTTAGAATGTTGTCTTTAAAAACCAATGTGGATTTTTGAATCTCACACATGACCTTAAGCTAGATTTGAGAAATGAAAGTAAGTCTTGATGAGACTACAAGGTGGATTCTAGAATCCAAAGAGCACCCATGAGACCTTAAGATGGAAACTAGAAAAAGTAACTTGTAGACTTGAATTAGGATTCTAGAATCCTAATTTTACTTAAAATAGGAAAGGGAGAAAAAACACTTGCACATTTTTCAAAAAGAAATAAGAATATCTCAAGCTCCTTTGGGTTACTTGAATCAGGATGGTAATTCCTAACTTCATCCCAATCATTGCAGTGTAGACCACATCTTGATGCTCTTTTTCTGTACTTGTAGACCACATCTCTCACAAAGTGTGACTCGAAAGTTCTCATCAATGTACCGACCTTATTTTTGTTGCTCGACCCACTCATTATGAAAGAACCTGATTTTTTGAAGGAAAGTCATTTGCAAGCGATAATCTGAGTCAATGTTGTGATTCATGGATAAAATTGTACACTTGTCATCATTCAAACCCACATAAGCCCAACAACGAGTTGTCTTGTAACTCTCAATATGGTCATATTCTTGGCAAAGTTGTTTTTTTGCAAGCAATATGTGGGTTCCACCCCTAGAACATAATACTTCTAAGAATCTACCCTAGACTTTCTCCATGAGTCCTTGGAAGGACATTGATCCTTGTCCACCAAAACAAGTAGTTGTAGTACCATGGCTTTAGGTTTTTCTTTCATTTTTATCTTGAGGTTAGAAACATGCGCTTCATTAACACTTTATAGTTGAAGTGGTCTTTTTCCTATTTGGGGATCAATGGGAGGTTGATCAATACAACTAACAAGCAGCTCGAAAGGTAAAGGATCAACCATATTTGTCTTATTGTACATCTCTCGGATAGCATTATCTGAAGTCTTATCCTGTGGAAGTCGTAAGGGTGCACCTAGACCTGAAGGCACAATCTCAGCTTCACTTAAGAAGTGCTTCTCCTTATTTTTCTTTGAGCCTTTATGACCTTTCTTTCTTGTATCTTCTACATGAGTTTCAAGAAGAGTAGTTTGTTCTTTAAGTGGCTCATCTTTGCTTTGCATTTCTGTGTCCACATCTTCTTCCATGTCATCTTCATTAGAGCTACTTATAGAATTTGCATCACCAAAAATACTATCCATGTGCTCCAAAAATACTTAACCAAAACTCTAAAATCCACCAAAATAATAGAAACTCAAAAAAAGAACATGCAAATTACAATTTGAGTAACTAGGAGATGAAGAGAGATTTGGCTTACCAAGCCTCTTGCTCGTAATCGAATCTTCAAGAAATTTTTGTGTGCTAAGGAGATTGACCTCTTGTAGCTCAAAGTCTTTTTGAAGAAGGAGGATAAAAACTTGGGATGGTTTTGATTCACACTCAACAAGAAAATATATCTTCTCTAATCTCTTGTCCATTACATTTATGATACGTCCACCATGTTGAAATTCATTAGCCTCACTTGACGAACCTTATGTTTAGTCATAAGAAAAAAGGGAGAAGTAGGCTCAACTACTTGCTTATGAAGGCCAGGTGTTCCGATGCTATTGGTCAAGGTCCTTTGGACATCTTTTGGGCCCTTTGCTAATGACCTTCATTTTAGTAATGGACTAATATGAATAGAGGAGTGTGCACATTTGGTCTCCTCCAAAAGTAGGGGGCAACTAGGCTTGTCTCCCTCATTACTACATTTGTGGGGTTCAAAAAGTAGGGAGTGGCCTTCATAAATTAGGGAGACGGAGTGCAAAAAGTAGAAGGGTTCCATAAAGTAAGGGGGTATCTTCTAAAATTAGGGAGCTCGACCAATTTCAGCCCCATCAATCTCGTGGGTCAAAAAACCCTAAAAATAGGTTTATTTTTTAAAATTAAAAAGTGCATTTTCCCTCTCAAAATCCAACCCAAACCATATTATCAAAAAAGTTCTTTTTTCACCTTAGATTTCTCTCCCTACACATTATCCTTCCCTCCAACATCAACCTCTTCAACCCAAACCTCAAATATCCATAGCTCATTCTTTCTCTATGTTGCAACCTTCTCTCTCTCTCTCTCTCTCTCTCTCTCTCTCTCTCTCTCTCTCTCTCGCTCTATATATATATACTATGAGTAGATCTTCAACCTCTCTCTCTACTATGCAACCCTCTCTCTCTCTCTCTCTCTCTCTCTCTCTCTCTCTCTCTCTCTCTCTCCCTTCCTTCTGTCTACTATGCTCAAATTTGTAACCTTCTTTATCTCTATTACACGCACGTGCACACACACAAATTTGAATCTCCTCACACCCACATTTACCTCCCTCTCCCCACCAACCTCAAATCTATACTATGCAACCTTCTCTCTCTCTCTCTCTCTCTCTCTCTCTCTCTCCCCCCTAAAACCTTTCTAGTTGAGCACACCATGAGCATAGTGCATCTTTTTTGAGGAGAAGGCCAAGGGACGAGGTTGAGGCTCTGATCGTGCACAATATGAGGGATGAACACAATGCTTAGTTTGGAAAAAAAAATCAAAAGGGAGATTGGGTGTATTTGCAGCCCAGAGCCATTGGACCGCATCGAGTCCGACGTCGAGATGTGGTTGAGCACCATTGGAAGGGGAGTCTACCAGGATTCAAGGAAACAAGGCATGATGGATTGGTGGCCCTAGTGCAACATGATTACTTAGCATCGAGAGTTTCTTTATGCCCACATCTTCATATTCCTCGTTTCCCTTGCAATTGTATGCTTACACTTTAGTACATTAGTGTACATGGTCTATGAACTATTCTTTTCAACTTTATTTGATAGTTTTCTCATTTCCAGATATTTTTAGTTCCAACATCATTGAGGATCAGCCCATAAGGAGCCTAACAAGAACATTATATGCCATACATGGCACATTGGGGATGGTGTATTCTCTCACAGTGCCCCTTATAACATTGCTAGTAGAAAGATTTTCTTCTAATGTGGGCTATTTATTTAGAATAGAGCCTTCTACATGTGGGCTATTTATTTAGAATAGAGCCTTCTACATGAATTGTGAAAGTGAAGAGTTTTTTAAAAATACCAAAAACAAAAACAAATCAAAAGCACCTTTAAGAAAAGGCCCAAGAAGATAACTATCGCCATGTGCAATCTAGGTAAAACTTTTGGCTCTTAGTGGTGGAGCCCTGGGACCATAGCCTTGACTTCCATGGGATGGGACCTTATGGCTAAAAACCTATCAATAAAAAACTTTAAAAAAAACATTGCTATAGAGTTACTTAGCAGTTCTTAGATACTCTTTATGAGGTCTCTCGATCATTTCTTAGGTCTTGCAGGGTGGTGCTCAACTTACTCTCGTTGTACCATGTTACCTTGTAGACCTTTGACATTTCTAATGCTAACATGCAACTAGCATCAACCTCACGCATCTTCATCGACATATTCTAAGGAGCAGAATCTACATTAGGAAGGGAGGTATGTTAACCCTTTCTAGAGACCTCTATGTTGTCGATGTCAGGCCACAAGCACCTGAATGTGTGGAATTCACTTCAAAACCATATTTTGTATCGTTTACATGTGTGCTTGTGACTTGTATATTAAGGGTACACCACAAAATTTTAGGTGGAGAGTGCTAGCATTTGAATAGGTGTTTACACTAACTAGAGTGGCCAAATGAGCGTGAGGACCATAATTTTAACTTTGGCCTCCCAAGAGTGTGAACCCTAAAGGTCACCAACAAAACCTTTAATGTGACTTTTATTTCTAACCCTGAACTTAACACACCTTTAATGTAAGTCTCTCGACACATTCTTTTATGCTAATTCAATAGAGTGCTCTTCTTCTCTATCTACTATCTTATGCTATTGCTTGCTTGCTTGTGTGAGATCTCATGTGTTCTTATATGCTTGCATGTGAGAGAGTGAGTGTGAGAGAGTAATATATGAGGAGGGTCGAGTTTCCTTTAGAGCGCGGAAGTGGTGGCGATGGTAGAGTAGATCTTTGGAGTGAGGTTGTGCAGTATCATCTCCTACAAATCCCAAACACAAGTATTCACGAGGTGATTGAGACACCTTGCCCATGAAATTTTGGCTTCTTGGTTGAGCTATTTTATGCTCTCGATTGTGGTTGGGCAAACCTCCATGACATTGGTTTGTTCATGCACTCTTTATATGTTGTGTAAGATTCCTCCCCCAGCCCCTTTTTGATGTCTAGTATCTTTCCCTGTAATTCAGAAATATAAAGACCTTGTTTCTATCTGTTTTAGCCTAGAGAGAGAAAAATATTCTAGAGAGAACATTCAGATTTTGAATATTTTTGGATAGAAAAATATCTCTTCTAATTCAAATGAGTTCCCCTAAAACAGAAATTCAAAAAGAATTTTCCAATGTGCAATTGGAATTAATTGAAAATAGGTATAAAGAACCTTAGCCTAAGGGTCTAGATTTTCAGAAATCTTTAGACTATGGTCCAATTAAGGTTCCTATGGACCAATAGCATCAATCCATGTGTAGGGAGGAGATAAATCCAACTTGTAAAAAGAAAATACCCAAAAATGAGTAAATGCTCACATGAGGTGAAGAGTTGAAAATGTACAAGGTTTATTAGTAAAAAACTATGTGCAATATTAAAAATATGAGATATTTTGGGTATAATGATTTTATTATGACACATATGTAAGGAAGGGGAGTCCCTTAAATGCTCACATAAGATGAAGAGTTGAAAATGTACAAGGTTTATTAGTAAAAAACTATGAGCAATATTAAAAATATGAGATATTTTGGGTATCCAAAAATGAGTAAATGCTCACATAAGATGAAGAGTTGAAAATGTACAAGGTTTATTAGTAAAAAACTATGAGCAATATTAAAATGATTCCATTATGACACATATGTAAGGAAGGGGAGTTCTTTAAAGGAGGTGCATATTTCACATAAGATGAAGAGTTGAAAATGTACAAGGTTTATTAGTAAAAAAACTATGAGCAATATTAAAATGATTCCATTATGACACATATGTAAGGAAGGGGAGTTCTTTAAAGGAGGTGCATATTTCACATGCTTGAATGAGTTTTAAACTCATAAAAATTGAGATATTTCATCTCTCCTCTCTCCTCATTCAAGTCTAGTTCCAAAAAGTTAGCTTAACTGACCTAAAAATGGTCAAAAATTGACCAAACTGATTTGGAAAATTCTAGAATCAGTTTGTTTGGTTAGGAGCTCAATTTTTCCTATAAATAGAAGCCTCCCCCTTGTTGAAAAATATATAGTGTTTATGCATCGTTACTCTACTCCACCTAAGCCAAGAACTGTGAATTCATTTAATAATTCACTAGTTTTTGGAGCTTCCCTCTTTCTTCAATCCCCATTAGTGGCTCCATCAACATACTTAACCAATTGATTGGTTGGGGGCCTCTACCGTGAACAAAGAATCAAGCAATTTGTAAGGTAATTAGTGAATATTGATCTTTCTATAATTTCTCAATGTTTCTCTCTTCTCAACCCCTCTCAAGCTTGAGAAGCTTAATTGGTATGATTTTTTTTAAATGCTATTAAAGTTAATTGGTGAATAGTAGTGAAGAGTTACATAATTTAATAAATGCTATTGAAGTTAATTTTTATTTATGTTTAAATTCTAATGGTTTTTATGTAATTTCTCTCTCTCACTCAAGAAATGGTCATACTCATGACCCATTCTCAATCCACATAAAGCTTTTCCTTAATCTAAGATTAAGCTATGCTTGAGGCCAAATTAATGGCTTTTTCCTATGCTTTTAGTTTATGCATATTGATGATTCAATCCATTATAGATTAATGATCCAATTAGAGATCATTTTAATTATTTCCTTAATGATAAGCTTTATCCCTTAGAAAAAATTGAGATTTATCAGTCATAGCAGCGGAGCTATGGCAAAATTTTTATAAAAATTATGCATAAAATAATTTCATTCAAAGCATAAAAAGAGGACTTCCTACCATATTCTAGGAATTATCATCCTAGATTAATTGAAAGAATTTCATTATAATCATGGAGAAATTGAATTTTAATATCATGCATAAAGGATAATTTTTTATATCAAAAGTGTTACTTTTATCATTTTTAATTTTCATACATAGAAGTATGCATAAAGGAAAATTTTTTATATCAAAAGTGTTACTTTTATCATTTTTAATTTTCATGCATAGAAGTATGCATAAAGGATAATTTTTTTATATTAAAAGTGTTACTTTTATCATTTTTAATTTTCATACATAGAAGTATGCATAAAGGAAAATTTTTTATATCAAAAGTGTTACTTTTATCATTTTTAATTTTCATGCATAGAAGTATGCATAAAGGATAATTTTTTTATATTAAAAGTGTTACTTTTATCATTTTTAATTTTCATGCATAGAAGTATGCATAAAGGAAAATTTTTTATATCAAAAGTGTTACTTTTATCATTTTTAATTTTCATGCATAGAAGTATGCATAAAGGATAATTTTTTTATATTAAAAGTGTTACTTTTATCATTTTTAATTTTCATGCATAGAAGTATGCATAAAGGAAAATTTTTATATCAAAAGTGTTACTTTTATCATTTTAATTTTCATGCATAGAAGTATGCATAAAGGATAATTTTTTAATATCAAAAGTGTTACTTTTATCATATTGGATTTCATGCATAGAGGTATGCATAAAAGTTGAATATTTTATTATAAAAGTGTTACTTTTAGCATAATTGAATTTCATGCATAGAGGTATGCATAAAAGATATGGGAAGTGATAAGATATGATAAGATGCATGTGGATATGGATATGGATGTGTATGTATGAATGTGGATATGGGAAGTGGATGTATAAATGAGGATGTGAAAATGGAGATAAGCATGTAGATGTGGATGTATGGATGTGAATGTGGATGTGGATGTGGATGTATGAATGTGGATGTATGGATGTATGAATGTGGATGTATGGATGTGAATGAGGATGTAGGTGTGGATGCATGGATGTAAATGTGGATGTGGATGTATGGATGTATGCATGTAGATGTGGATGCATGAATGTGGATGTATGGATGTGAATGAGCATATAGATGTGGATGTATGGATGTGAATGTGCATGTAGATATGGATGTATATATGTGAATGGGAATGTGGATGTGGATGTATGTATGCATGTGGATGTGGATATGGATGTGTATGTATGAATGTGGATATGGGATGTGGATGTATAAATGAGGATGTGAAAATGGAGATAAGCATGTAGATGTGGATGCATGAATGTGGATGTATGGATGTGAATGAGGATATAGATGTGGATGTATGGATGTGAATGTGCATGTAGATATGGATGTATATATGTGAATGGGAATGTGGATGTGGATGTATGTATGCATGTGGATGTGGATATGGATGTGTATGTATGAATGTGGATATGGGATGTGGATGTATAAATGAGGATGTGAAAATGGAGATAAGCATGTAGATGTGGATGTATGGATGTGAATGTGGATGTGGATGAGGATGTATGAATGTGGATGTATGGATGTGAATGAGGATGTGGATGTGGATGCATGGATGTAAATGTGGATGTGTATGTATGGATGTATGCATGTAGATGTGGATACATGAATGTGGATGTATGGATGTGAATGAGGATATAGATGTGGATGTATGGATGTGAATGTGCATGTAGATATGGATGTATAGATGTGAATGGGAATGTGGATGTGGATGTATGTATGTATGTGGATGTGGATGTATGAATGAGGACGTGATAATGAATGTATGCATGTGGATGTGGATATGGATGTGTATGTATGAATGCGGATATGGATGTGTATGTATGAATGTGGATATGGGATGTGGATGTATAAATGAGGATGTGAAAATGGAGATAAGCATGTAGATGTGGATGTATGGATGTGAATGTGGATGTGGATGTGGATGTATGGATGTGGATATGGATGTGAATATATGATATGTGACGTGAAGGAATCTGAAGTGAAGAGATGGAAAATGATGTGATTGGATGAGTACACATATAAATGAAATGTGGAATAAGTAATGTGGATTGTATGAGGGATAATGTGGAAAAATAAGAGTTAACATAGAAATTGTATTTGTAAACTGTTTATAAATGCTGTTTGTAAATGGCTGTTTTATGTCAAGAATGCTGGGAAAGCATTTTGACCGTCTTGTGATTAAGGTCGTGGAGACCTAACTGATAAAGTTGCAACTGCTGACGGAGAGTCAATGGAGGACGTCTCACGTAGCAAGGTCGGCCGAGGTCTTGACCAGCCTCGGTTCGATTAAAATGGTGAGCTTCCGGTACGGTGGATGAGGGACCAAGGAAGCGGCCTATGAGTGAAGCGCTAGGTCACCTGCGAAGGATCCTAGAGGGTGCTGACCATACGGTGCTCGGGCTCTGGGTCGCCTAGGATACCCACGCGTGCGTCGAGGAAGATATTGGAACAAGGAGTAAGAGTTGTTTTCTGGAACCGGGCATGGATCTGGTTGACTGACCTTGCTGGTCCTCAACGGATGAGTCCATGGCTCTTTTATATGGATCTGTTGGTTGATCTTGCTGATCTTCAACGAGAGTCCATCTTGATAAGTGATTATATTGTTGAGTATTATGGGCTAGGAACTATTGAAACGGCCCCTGTGTGGACAGGTGGTGAGCGTTCTAGTTGCCAATGATGCCATAGATACTCTGATGAAGGAATGATGGGAAATTATGAATCAACTGGATAAATTGGGAGATTGTGATCAGTGGTACTATGGTTTCATTAAAGGATTGTTTTAAAGTTAGCTGATGCTAAGAAAAAGGCAATTTTCATATTGGGTGTGTAAGTGGTGTGGCTAGTTTTATGTTTGCATGAAATTCCGGCTAGGGGGCCTTGGAACTCTTTTCCTTGGTACCCGGGACAAAACCTAACCAAATTCCAAATTGGATCCCATCACTACAGTGGTTGGGCGGTTGGCTAACCCATGGGATCGGATGGGGTTAGGCTGGACTGATGGATCCGTAAATCGAGAGTTAATTTCTATTATTACGATAGATGAAGTAAATCCCGGATAGAAATTGTTCTATGGATAGGAATCAACGGCTGTGCCTCTTGATGGGGAAAAAAGCGTTGATCCCAATGATCCAAGTGCAAGTTTCTTCCTTGATTTGACCAAGTACCGTTAAAGGTGCAGTCAGATCAGTTGATCCGTAATGATCTTGACTACGTTAGAGTAAAGAGTTATCCTGGTGGAATCGCCCATGCTTTCCGGGTAAAGGAAGTTTTTTCGGTTTCGGTTTTGGACAAACCGACGGATTAGTCTCTTGTCCGGATATCCGTGGGTGAGGCCCCGAATGTGGGATCCCTGTCCCGCGCGAGAAGTGCTACTTCCGCTGCTAGTACCCCGAATCTGTTGCGCGGTGGGAACAGGGATCTCACATGTTGTAAGGGCTTTCTAGCCACTACACAAGTCAAAGTAGTTAGATGTCTTTGAAAGTAATCACACATTGGATATATGTATTGAATTAGTTGTTATCCATAGCTATCAAAGTTTATGCCACCACCCCTATCCTTGACAGCATTTAAATGGTGTAAGTACTACATAAAAGTTAAGAATCAAGTAAGAATCTCTATCTATATTTAGGACTCATTATATTCAAATTAAATATCTTGATGTAACAAAAAGATATTTTGTTGATTGGATAAAATGTTTTTAGAGAAAATATTACATTTGACAAAATTATTCTTAAACAAGAAACACACTAGTATTACTTCAATATTCTCAATACACATACTTGATGCTTCAAAAATAACACATTATGTCATAAACTATGCATCCATATCTAGTCTCTAAAAAGTACTAACTATCTAATAATGTATTTGAAATTGGTAGAGAAATTTTCAAAAATCCATTCTTATAGAAACAAAGTTTTTTAAAAAGCTTCTACATTTTCACAAGCGATGATTCATACACTTGATAAACCTTGTTCTTTCCCAAAAAATACACCTATGTAAGCTGATAAATTATGTTCATATTTATCTTTGATGGTCTCGAGTGTATCTATTTCTACGTTAGTGTATTAAAGGTTTTGCTTAGCCTAGATGACGACTCTTTTGGCGTGATCCTTGCCCAAGAACCAATGTATGGGTTATTCTTAGCATAACATGCATAGATAGATTCTATCCCCCTCAGCTGATGCACATTAGGCACCAATGTAATAGTCCTTTTATTTGCTAAACTTGGTCTTGTTGCTTTTCCTCCTACAAACACATCAAAGACATATTCGCCTTCCTTTTGCAGAAGCCTTGTATAGTTTATTTGATGACATTGTCTTTCTTTCTAAAGAAAATTTGTGATAGCAACCACTAGGAAAAATATAAGCTCCATGTCATCACTTTTCTAGAAAAAAAGAAAATGTTATGAATACTTCATAGTGTTTTCTATTGGTAAACCTGCCAACACTATCCACCCCCCTAGAATGGTTGTGAGTTTGCATCTGCCAAACGTGGATCCGAACAAGTATAAGGCAGATCATTCCAAGTCATACAAGATGATTAAGTGAACACATATGAATGTTAGAGAGGGAGGAAAGGCTTTTGATAAGCCAAGGTAGAAATCTAGAGCAAATATCAATGAGGAGCATGACATTAGACTACTAAAATAAGCTTCTAAATATGAACAATGCCTATGTAGAAGTAGATTGAGTATTGTCATAGAACAATGGCTACATATGAATAGCCATCCTCCAGAGGTAAACTGAGGATTGTCAGATCAATGGTTGGATCACAATAGTCATGATGATGCGCTCCAAGGACACTATCCCAATCTGAAATTCTACATCAAGTTATGGTAAAGCAGTGGTCTCCTATAGTTCATACTCAATCACCATGCATAGCTAGATTATACGGTTTAGCTACTATGCACCATGGAGAATCCATCTCGTAGATGGCAATAGTCTCTACAGCGCATGCTCTAAATTTATTATGTTTGTGTAGATGGAAGTAGTATCCACAATGCATGCTCTACATTTATTATGTTTGTATAGATTCTAGTGGATTCTTGGATCTATATTTTTTCTACATGGACCTTGGCATGTCAGGTCTATTTCCTCTTGGGTCTAAGAGTTCCACTATGTATCCATGGCTCTCATTCGATATTGGGGTGCCCTACAGCATGGCACCCCATTTGACCGGCACATCACCAATCATGCTGCTGACATGGCCCTTTTTTAATAAACATGTGTTTAAGCATTTTTGTTTGCACAAATTGTTCAAATGTGCATTCAACACTCACATTCCAAAGCGCGGGTCACAGGTTCAAAACTTGGGCATGCGCACAAGGTTAAAACTTATGTTTAAACAAGGTTTTTAAACATTGTGTTCAACGGGCTACCGGTTGGAAGCGAGGTGCCACCTATACAGGCACCACCTTAATATTAAACAGAAATCTGTATCCACACTCCCATGGGAAACTTCATCATGGAGAGGCCTCTATTTTGCAGCATCATGAGCACATCTGCTTGAGTCTTGTTAAAGCTCCATCATATCAGACTTATATGATGAGTACACTAGATCCATTAGATCAAACCTATTTGATGATCCATTGGATTAGGCTTATCTGATGATTCAAATGGCCCCATTGGATGAAACTTATTGCCAACAACAGCTCCATTATTGGATCAGACCTATATGATTGTAGTAGTGCAACATCCATATGGGCATGTACTTAATATGTGAGGACAAAATCTATCATATAGGTGCCTATAGGTTGTTGGAGGTAGAAAGGCCACAACTAGGTATTTCTTGAAGAAGCGATCCATGGCTGGATGTGAAAATGTTTATGAGACGGCACACCAATTTTGAAATTCCAATAGACATGCATCTTCACCACCATCAACATTATCTCCACCATCACATCCTTTCATGTAATGGTTGAAGCAAAACCCATCACATTAAAGCATGCATCATCACACTGCCCCTCATTTCCATGCTAGTTGCATCCACATTTGTACTATGGTTTCTTCCCTTATTATCATTTACTAATTTTTCCTTTTCCATCGAATCCAAGCATCATTGCAAAACATGTACCACCTAATCATGAGAATCATCACATAAGGCATAATCACTTTATCCTTAAGAAGAGTGTGGTGAGTCGCTACACAACATGTGGAATCCTACACACAAATCATGCACACAGGTATCTCTCTAGGTCTCATTTAGACCAAGTTTCTAGTGTAAATTCTGTAATGTCATTATCCTTCAAGTGGGTCAATGGTGGGTCAAATCTGCCCCAATGGGCTAACTTTGAACTGATGGGTCAAATTTGTCAATCGATTAACTCTTCACTAAAGGGTCAGACCCACAAATTCGCTCCACTATTATGGCATGAGTTGGGAGTGTTATATGTACTACATCATTGGACAACATCATCGTGATGACGACTTGGTTTACATGTACTACATCATTGATTCCAACATTGGGCATTCATTTTGAGCTAGAACATCTTGTTGCTATCTTTTTTCTTCTTCTTCAAAGTAGTAGTTCTTCTCATATGAATCATCATCTAGCTTCTCATCTTACTTTGTGCTA
The DNA here is from genome assembly GCF_041138505.1 of Cibotium barometz. NCBI lineage: Eukaryota > Viridiplantae > Streptophyta > Polypodiopsida > Cyatheales > Cibotiaceae > Cibotium > Cibotium barometz. The sequence continues at coordinate 19,988,638 of NC_141082.1, read as the reverse complement.
GCACATCTTGTCGCTATATTTTTTATTATTGATAGGACTTCTAATACCACAACTATGGAAGATTTTTGAAGAAAGGGCATAGGTAAAGACACTATTTGCTTAAAATCTCAAAACCAAAACCATTAGCAAAGTATGTAAAGAAGGAACTAAAAGAGTTCTCAAAACGCCTAAATAAGAGACAAGGCAATGGCATATCTACAGTATAATAGGCAGAACCATATGTCATATTCAAACATCAAAGGGATATAAGAGCTACAAAATAATGTGGAAGGATGCTTATCAATAACCAAAAATGAAGCAAACAAATGCACTAGCATGGAGTAAAATGAAGAGTCAGAAGAGGAATCAAATGAGGACTAGTAATTTGAAGAAGAAGTCAAAGATGACAATGAAGCTAACTCTAAATTGCAAGGACAAGAATATCAGAAGAGAAAATCATGTATAGGCAAGCATTCTTGAAGGCCACACAAGGATGGTCTGAACATTACAAAGAAATACAAGGCCTCAAATGTTTTGAATCCCTCACCCATAGTAGTTGCAAGTGATGTTTCAAACCAATATAACCAAGAACTTAAAACCATGAGAGTTTAAGAATAAGAATGAGAAAAGAGTTGAGGCAACATAGGAGAAGAAAAGAGGATAGAATACCTAAGCTGAGTCGTTAGATGCATCTAACTATGAGTCAGATAAATCTATGATTCTTGTTTTTGTAATAAAAATACACAAGGAAGGAGAAAAAAACAAATGGTTGATCAAATTCACCCAAAACTAGACCACCAAGATGGAAATACCAATGCCTTAGAAGAAAGCATGGATGCCTCTATCTTGTGGAATAAGAGCTCAAACACCTAGGATGATCATCCACCAACAAATAACCCAAACTAGTCAAAAATGCGTCCACTACATGTGCAAGTGGAATGGGCTCAAAATAAGACACATGTATGAAATATTCTTGTGTATGTGATAAATGGATGACCAATGAAGGGATCCAAATAGGGCCAGGTTTTCATGGTGCTATAGTGATGCATGTTATAATCGCAACTCCATCCCAAAATCAGACCTGAGCGCGGATCTAATACATCAATAAAGAGTCAGGTGAGTGGTGGATTTTATCCATCACTAAATATTCAATTGACTGGTGGATTTGACCCATTAGTAAAAAGTTTTCCCACAGGCACATCCAACCAAAAGATTGTGTGATGCAATAGAACAAAATTGTGCTAGATTCTTGGCCGTAATAGAACCCAAAGTGCTACATGTGCGCTGGATTTCCGCCAATCACTAACCATGTTTCATTAGGGGAATCCATGGGTCTCCTTTGGCCCCTTTAAGGCTTTTGGAAAATAGGCTCTCCTCCAATGAGCTAGAGGTCATCATTATAGTGTTTTTATTTTTCTAAAGAATATCTTTCTAAAAATTAAGAAAAGGAAATATCACAAGCAAGAAAATACTACAACAAAAGATATTTTAAGAATCATGTGTCATTCATACCTACATTATATTTGTCAAAAGCATTTAATGAAGGACCATTCCCTCTTCTTTTATGAAAAGTTCAAATGTTTCCCATAATTTTAAGTGTTTTTACTTCCAACTCAATCTTAAGCGTCTTAATTAACCCTTATACCCTTCTAAATTAATAACCCCCTTCTTCCAACTCTGTGCTCCATTGTTCACAAAGTCTTATCTTTTTTTGAGTAATCTTTTGTATCATCTTCTTCTAGGTTGCCGTCATAACTTAAATACTAGCACATCCTCCATGGTAACACTTACAAGGTCAAGAAGATGTTTATGAAACATTGAAGCCACTCTAGTCTCAAATACTCTAGATGAGAACAATAACAGGATCCATTTGATAGTGGTTAAAAAAAGTTGGGTGTTTCTTTAGACTAGGAAGAAAAAAAGGACAAGATTCAATAAGTTCCTTTTAGCTTGAAAGGGTATGGTAGTTGATTTCTCACTCAAAGAAAATAATAAAAATCAAAGAGGATTTAGTGTAGCATGTATATGTGCACAAGGAGATGCATATCTTGGAGCGGCCAACTGGCCTACCACTTAATAGGCCAAATTGTAAAAGTAGTCTTTTTATCTAAAGAAGTAAAGTTTATTATGTTTTTGTCTAACCTTTTTCACCCTTTGCTAAGCATGTAATGTTCACTCATGCGATCAATTTGACCTCCACATTCTACATCTATGAAGTATTATTTGTAGACACATTATCATACATGGACACCCACATCAAGCCGCACTCTATCTCTTTGGCCAATGATGATAGATTGTGGGTGCCCTCCAACCTCCTATAGTACATCAACCACAACAAAAGGCCCTTCCAAAAATGGCTCAGAATATTTGAAGAAATGGCAATGAAATCTAGATACTTCCTAGAGCTTGATGTGAGGCAACTCAAGAACACAAGAAGGCCACTATAGCTCACCGACTCACCACCTTCGAAACAGTCACAAGCACAAGGGGCACCACCAGCTTCTCTAGCTGGAAAGAAAAATCTCTCTCTCTCTCTCTCTACCACCCAGAGATACCCAAAGAAAGGCAGTTTCAACAGCTCACATATCTCATTATAAAAGCCTTTTATCTGTCAGCAAGGCTAAACCACTTACATATCATCAACACAAGCCCTATTGTCCATTTACAAGGGGTCATATAAATTTCATCAATTTATAAGCTTCAACCCACTCTTCCTTGCACTCTCCTTTATCACACACTCACAGCAAACAACTGACACACACACAACCCACAGCTTCTCTTGGTCCTCAGCCTATGCCTCAACTGAAGGCAACTCTCTTGCACTACCAGCAAAACTGCCAGCACCCAAAACAAAAAACCAACATTCCCTCTTCAAGAGCGGCCACGACCCAACACCTATTTCCTGCTTTCTCTGCAGCAGCCCAATACAAGCAAGGCACCTTCTGTCTCCAGCACAACAGCCAGCCTAAAACACAATACCAAGGCGGCTTCATTCTAATCAGACCCACCAGTTACCACAGTAGCCTCCAACGCTGCCTTGTATTCCCGGTCTGCTCTTGACGTTACCCAGCTGTGCCAACTCAAGCAAAACACAAAGCCCTTCTTCTAACATTAAGGCAATGCCTGTATCCACAGCCAGTCCACCACACTCTGTAGCGCACGCCCGAGGCCGCCTGCAGGCAACTGCAGCCAAACACTCACCAGTCCTTGGTCTTCCAGGCGGCACAACTTTGCCTAGCCTCTCACTCGCCAACCTCTGGCTCTCCTTCGCTTCACACACGGCTCCCAGGCCTTCAAGCACCAGGCGGTTACCTGTCCACGTCCGTCTGCTTCACCTAGGAGGCGGCCAACATCCAGGTGACCTTTGCTCACCCAGTCGTCTTCCAGCCTTTGGCACTAGCAGCTACGCACTCCAGAGCCACACTAGTCGACTCAAGACGGCCACCTCTCGAACCCTTCCAGCGCCTCACACCTCTCCTCTGGACCCACGATCACCAGGTCGCCAGCCTTTGCTTTTCACTGCCCACACGGCTTCCTCTGGCTTTCGAGCGCTTACCACCTTCTCTTGCGGCGGTGCTTATTTCACACTGTCTCTTCACTCGACCCCCTGGCCGGTCCCATACAGAATCACCAGTGCTCCTTCTCCACCAGCCACCGTATCAACGAGGCTACCACTTATCCACACGCCCTCGTCTTTAGAGACACCCATCGATCTTCACTCCCGTCTCCATGCCAGCTGCATCCAGACTCTCGACTCGCCAGCCAAAAAACTTCTAGAGGCGGCATTTGGCAGCAATGGATGTAAATGTGGATGTGTATGTATGGATGTATGCATGTAGATGTGGATGCATGAATGTGGATGTATGGATGTGAATGAGGATGTGGATGTGGATGCATGGATGTAAACGTGGATGTGGATGCATGGATGTAAATGTGGATGTGTATGTATGGATGTATGCATGTAGATGTGGATGCATGAATGTGGATGTATGGATGTGAATGAGGATATAGATGTGGATGTATGGATGTGAATGTGCATGTAGATATGGATGTATAGATGTGAATGGGAATGTGGATGTATGTATGTGAATGTGGATGTGGATGTATGTATGTATGTGGATGTGGATGTATGAATGAGGACGTGATAATGGATGTATGCATGTGGATGTGGATATGGATGTGTATGTATGAATGTGGATATGGGATGTGGATGTATAAATGAGGATGTGAAAATGGAGATAAGCATGTAGATGTGGATGTATGGATGTGAATGTGGATGTGGGATGTGGTTGTATGGATGTGGATATGGATGTGAATATATGATATGTGATGTGAAGGAATCTGAAGTGAAGAGATGGAAAATGAGGTGATTAGATGAGTACACATATAAATGGAATGTGGAATAAGTAATGCGGATTAATGAGGGATAATGTGGAAAAATGAGAGTTAATATAGAAACTGTATTTGTAAACTGTTTGTAAATGGCTGTTTTATGTCAAGAATGCTGGGGGAAGCATTTTGACCGTCTTGTGATTAAGGTCGTGGAGACGTAACTGATAAAGTTGCAACTGCTGTGACGGAGAGTCAATGGAGGACGTCTCGCGTAGCAAAGTCGGCTGAGGTCTTGACCAGCCTCGATTCGATTAAAATGGTGAGCTTCCGGTACGGTGGATGAGGGACCAAGGAAGCGGCCTATGAGTGAAGCGCTAGGTCACCTGCGAAGGATCCTAGAGGGTGCTGACCATACGGTGCTCGGGCTCTGGGTCGCCTAGGATACCCACGTGTGCGTCGAGGAAGATATTGGAACAAGGAGTAAGAGTTGTTTTTCTAAAACCGGGCATGGATCTAGTTGATTGACCTTGCTGGTCTTCAATGGATGAGTCCATGGCTCTTTTTATGGATCTGTTGGTTGATCTTGCTGATCTTCAACGAGAGTCCATCTTGATTTTTATAAGTGATTATATTGCCGAGTATTATGGGCTAGGAACTATTGAAAAGGCCCCTAAAAGTGGACAGGTGGTGAGCGTTCTAGTTGCCAATGATGCCATAGATACTCTGATGAAGGAATGATGGGAAATTTGAGAATCAACCGGATAATTTGGAAGACTGTGATCAGTGGTACTATGGTTTCATTAAAGAATTGTTTTAAAGTTAGCTGATGCTAAGAAAAAGGCAATTTCATATTGGGTGTGTAAGTGGTGTGCCTAATTTTATGTTTGCATGAACTTCCGGCTAGGGGGCCTTGGAACTCTTTTCCTTGGTACCCGGGACAAAACCTAACCAAATTCCAAATTGGATCCCATCACTACAGTGGTTGGGCGGTTGGCTAACCCATGGGATCGGATGCGGTTAGGCTGGACTGATGGATCCGTAAATTGAGACTCAATTTTTGTTATTACGATAGATAAAGTAAATCCCAAATAGTAATTGTTCTATGGATAGGAATCAACGGCTGTGCCTCTTGATGGGGAAAAAAGCGTTGATTCCAATGATCCAAGTGCAAGTTTCTTCCTTGATCCGAACGAGTAACTTTATAGGTGCAATCGGATCAGCTTGATCAGTAATGGTCTTGACTACGTTAGAGTAAAAAGTTATCCTGGTGGAATCGCCCGTGCTTTCCGGGTAAGGGAACTTTTTCCGAGTCCGATTTTGGAAAAACCGACGGATTAGTCTTTTGTCCGGATATCCGTGGGACGAGGCCCCGAATGTGGGACCCCTGTCCTGCACGAGAAGTGCTACTTCCACTGCTAGTACCCCAAATCTGTTGCTCGGTGGGAACAGGGATCTCACAGGTTATGCAGCACAAGCTCTTCCATTAGGGGAAGGTTGAGGTCTATAGGGGCCCTGTAAGCTGCCATATTATGATTTTAATGACTTTTTGTTAAAATGTTAAGTTTCTTTGACTTTAGATACCTTCTTATTCTTCAAATGGCTAGAAGTTTGAATTTCAAAGTTTCCCGCCAAAATTGAATTTAAAATTGAGTGGGCAAAACCATATCATGTCACATATCTATGGAAAGAGCTCAGCGAGTAGATTCTGGATCTCTAATCTCCAACAAATTTTGAGCTCATATGTAGAAGTTATGGATGTCTAAAATTTCAAAAACTTCCCCCCCCCACTTTTTGGGAATGAAAAGTACAAAAAGGCATCTTCTAGAGAATCTTTTGACCACCTTTAATCACCCAACATCTTTGTATACATGGCATCACATGTTTGGCCCTTTTCCTTAATAACCTTTTAATCACATGGCATCTTAAAGGGCCCCTATAGACCTCAACCTTCCCCTAATGCACCTTCTCCCTAGGTCTTGTCACATTACTGGAAGAGGCCATGGTGGTAAGAAAAGAGAAGAAGGGAAAAGAAAAGCTTGTTTTACAACAGAAGAGTGGAGAGGAGAGAAAGTTCAGGGTTTTCAGTGCAGCAGTGGAAAGCTTAAAAGAGGGTTAGAGTTTGAGAATAGCCTTCCTGAACCTAGAGTAGACTAAAGAGGGATAGAGTTTCTGCAGCAATGGAGAGGGAGGGAGCTTGAGAGAGAGAGAAAGAGAGAGAGAGAGAGAGAGATTGAGAGGGAGGGAGCTTGAGAGGGAGGGAGCTTGAGAAGGAGGGAGAGCTTGAGAGGGATGGAGTTTTTGTAGCAAATGGAGAGCTTAGAAGAGGAAGAAAGAGGTTTAAAATGAGCTTTCCAAACTTAGAGTATGTTGGGGGGATGTTTGAGAGGGAAAACACACTTTTGGGAAAAAATTAAAAATTTTTAATTTTTAGGGTTTTTAATCTGCGCGATTCTAGGTGGGGGGACCTCTAAGTTTGGGCCACCCAAGAGGTAGGGGGACAAGAGTAGTAATTAGGCCCCATTAGTAAACCAAAGCCTAGGCCCCCTAGGGTCAAAGAAGTCAAAAATGTGCACCCGCCCTCTTCCTATTGGTCCATTCCTAATCAAAAGTTAATCCAAGAGGCCCTCTTTGGGTCCAAAAAATTCCTAATGAGATGTAGATAATAAAATATCTAAATGAAACCTCTATGTTGTCTTGAATAGCTCCACAATAATCTAGTTGGTTGTGTATGATGTTTATGTCATGTCTACTTGCTCTTCTCTCGCTTAAATTTTGTCATGACACCACAATTAAATGTGTTTCTTTTACAATCCACATGCTCAGTGCAAAAATGTCTCCCCTTTGACCACATTGCATTGTACACCTTATACTATTATAAAAACATGTCACGTTGCTGACATCTTCACGAAAGGCCTTGGGAGCTGAGAAGCTCCACACATTTCGAGATATGCTTGCAGTTCATGAGATAGAGTTGATCTTGAGGGGGGGAGTGTTGAGATGTCAAGCTCAAATTGAGCTGACACTCACGAGGCACCTACATGACCGTTCACGACATTTACATCACTGGCGGGTTTTGGTACCTGGCACCGACATATCTTTGCCAGAGATTCTATAGTTGGACTACATCGATTAGTCCACATCTACCCACTCCTCTTTGCGTGTTCACATTATGGACCACTTGTATATACTCTATTGTGTGTGTTAGTCACTTTATCTTCTTTGTAGACCTCTTTCGTTGTGTGAAGAAGAAGAAGAATTTTCAGCCTCTCACCTTGTGTGTTCTCTTATAGGGTTTTTGTGAGTGTGTGTGTGTGCTTGCAAGAGCTCAAGCTCTCTTCTCCCCTACATCTTTTCAACACTTGCATCAACCATCCCTCCACCATGCTCCCCTCTGGCCTTGCTCTTTGTCTTACAAACCCCTTTAAGGTTTTATACACCTTTCAAGGAAGAACATCCATCTACTATTAGCCACATGACAAAGTTCTCCTTCATCAACCAAGTGAACCACAACATGCATTTGTGAAGTGAGAAGAGAGCTCAAGCTCTCTTCTCCCCTACATCTTTTCAACACTTGCATCAACCATCCCTCCACCATGCTCTCCTCTGGCCTTGCTCTTTGTCTTACAAACCCCTTTAAGGTTTTCATACACCTTTCAAGGAAGAACATCCATCTACTATTAGCCACATGACAAAGTTCTCCTTCATCAACCAAGTGAACCACAACATGCATTTGTGAAGTGAGTGTTGCTCGAGGGAAGCTCTCTTCAATCAAGCATAAAACCTCTATTTCATTTAGACGAGCAACTGATATGCATGAGGGGTCAATCTCCTTTAACCAAACACATTCATCAAAATATAACAATATGAGGGCTGGTTACATCAGAGTAAAATATATGCGAAAATAACATTAGTTAAAGTTAAATTCATACTGCACAACGTCTCCCATCTTGTAGATAGTCGATCTCACATTCTTATCACCACATCCAACAATAGCAATTTTTAGGATGAACTCTCATCCTCATATGGCCATGCACAAGGAAGGCGATTGATTGCCTTCAAGTCATCTCTTGCCCCTTGCTATCAAGATTTATGGAGTTCAAATGATCCCAAATGTTTTTTGATACATTTATTAAAATATGCATGGGATCTAGTAGATGGCTTATCTTCAACTCACACCAATATGGTAGATAAAAGAAGATTGAGTGATGACTCATCCCTTGGGGTGGTGGATTCACTTCCCTCTTCCAATGCTCATCCCATTGTTGTTCTCTCATCATACACGTGGCTCCACATTACATGGAATATACAATGGATGAGATGGGTAAAAGAAGAAATGATTCTCTTCATATATGACCTTATTTATGCTTGATGGCAATTCACATACAAGTGAGAGAAACGATCATACAATGGGGTGGTTGCCTCTTCCCTCAACACATCCTCCTCTTTTGTACATAGACCAAATTCTTGGCCCACATCCACCTCCCTTCGAAAGTAGTTGTCCACCATCTCATGCATGAAACCTTCTTCTTCATCCTCATGAGGCAAGGGAGAATATGGGTCCTCATTGATGGTAAATATAGGATGCTCCTTCTCCATGACATTGTGTGCCACTCATTTTGTCATGCATCCATACAGTGTCAACCGGATGCCATGGAAGGATGTTGCATATTTTGCATTATCCTTAACCACTTCATCCTCACCCTATACATATACACACACCAAAGCACATTTATGTCATAAAATAGATCACTTCATACATTTATGTCATACAATATTTATACATCACTAAGAAAAGGGTGTGGATGAAAGATGTTTACCGAATCAAATTTTTTTATGGCTTGGTAGTCCACGAGGAAATGCATTGTAAAGATCACCCAAATCGGATAAGCATCAAGAGTTGACTTTCAGTCGGTACAATTGACTGGTCAAAGGCTGTTGACTTTTTCAGATCTGTTTTTGGGGATTCTTAGTCGTCTCGTCGAGAGCTTCGTCGATATAAAGATCACCCAAATCGGATACCGTTTGAATAGAGAAAAAAAATCAAGTAAGTGGTCTTTGCAAGGAGGGATCAATTACGCACATGGAAATGACTAGAGGAGGTCAAAACAAGGGAGCCCGGAATAAAAATGATCAAAGACAACCGGAAGCAATGATGGCAACGAGTTCATCAACGAGGAATGAAGAAAGTTCAACCATAAAAGCACCATCTCCAGATGAATCTCAGCCAGTGGAAATGCCTCAATCTTTGGAAACTACTCCGCTAACAGTGGACATGATGTTAATGGCTATGGAGAGTATGTTTCAAAGGATTGAAAATAACCAAACAAATCGGCAACAACAATTTGGTGAACACCTCATGGAACGGTTCGACAAGCGACACCACTACCTGGATGACGTGATGCAAAGAGGGTTAAAAGACTTGGAGAAAGCCATTAGTGAATTGGCTCCTCTCAAGCTCAACCAAGAAGCCGATATGAATGCAGTGGATGGTGTACATTATGATGCCAAACATGATGGAAAGCCTTCTATGCCAGAAGAGAACAAAGTAAGACAAATGATGCCACCTCAAATGATGCCACATTCTTCTTACATGGACAAGGGCAAGAGACCTATGGGTGATGCTTCTTATGAGCGATCAAATGCCAGTATTCCAAGAACTTCATCCTTTATGCAAGATGCAAGAAGAGGGTATGAACAGAAGGGATTTAAAGATGCAGGTCATTGGCAATTGGAAGATGAGCAAATGCATAGACACTTGGGTGAAGGAAGAGGATTTGATGATCCAAGAGCACGGCAAAGGGGTTCAAGAATGCATGGTGATTTTGACAATGCTGTGAAGGACAAAATCATATTTAATAAGTTCAAAGGAGAATCAAATTCTATCGAAGACTTTGAAGAGTGGGCAAACAAGATGGATCTCTACTTCGAAATCAGCCCAAGGAGTGAGATTGCCAAAGTCTACTTCGCCTCACTTCATCTTGAAGGTTTTGCTCACACTTGGTGGAGGAGGAAGCAATCTCATGGTTATGTCATCACTACTTGGGAAGAATTCAAGAATGACATGGCAGAAGAGTTTACTTCTCGCATGCAAAGGGACAATCACATTGTGGAATGGGACAAGCTAGAGCAAATCACTACCGTGAAGGAATATTCTCACAAGTTTCTAAAGCTTCTATTATACTTGGACGACTTTGATGAGCATTATCTTGTTGTCAAGTATATAAGGGGCTTGAAAGCTCCTATTGGTGGTGATGTCAAGTCTCATGAACCCGCCACTTTGAAGAAGGCAATGATGCTTGCAGAAATTCATGAAGAGAAGTACTTGACAAAGTGGGCTAGCAAAGGGAATATCAAAGGGGAAGTGATCACAAGGACTGAAATGGGTTCTCATGCAAACACAAGACCTAATCTTCCAAGATTTCCTACCGTGTATGGTAGAGGGTCTAATAGACTTCCATTTAAACCACTGTTTATGTCCAACAAAGCTACATACAATGAGTCCAAGCCAGCAAATGGGGGTTCAAAAAGTAAGGTTATCAAGGAGGACCGTTTGCATGAAATGAGGCTCAAAGGTCTATGTTTCAAATGTGGAGAAAAATGGAACAAGGATCACTTCAAAGTATGCAAATCCAAGGATATTTCCATAAGCTACATTATCACTGAGGACAATGCTAATCATGAGGAGGAGGAATTCCTTGAATGCAATGATGCCTTAGGATGGGGAGATCCTCATGAGGGTGGAGGTTCTCATGATGATGGTTTTGATGAAGAAAATCTCGAGTTTCCTTTTGATCTGGGTGGGAAACTAAAGTTTGCTCATGACAAAATGGATGATGGGATGCCTCTATGCGTGTGGAATGAAAACAATAGTGCACATACTACCTTGTGTACAATCTCTCATGATGCTTATGCGAGAATTAAGGGTGCCAACACATTGAGATTGAAGATCAAGGTGAATGGAAGAACAGCATATGCACTCATTGATACTGGAAGCACGCATAGTTTTGTCAATAAAAGATCTTTGAACACTCTCAAAATGCAACCAACTTCTTTACCAAACAAGCACATGGTGCAAGTGGCCAATGGTGATTCAATGGGTTGCAATATGAAGTGTCAAAGTACAGAATCGGAGTTGTCCAAGAACTACTCTTGCAAATTTGGTGATTGATGGGACCAATTGACATAGTACTTGGATGTGATTGGCTGTCCACTTTGAACTCTTTTACCATGAACTTACAAAAAAGTTTCATGAGTTTTGTGCATCATGGAGGGGTTATTACATTGAATGGAATGCAAGGGTCCAAGCTCTTCATGATCAATGCTACTCAAATGAAGAAAGAGTTCAAGAAAGAGGGCTATGTTTATGTACTACAGCTTTGCAAAGAGGAAGATAATAGCAAAAAGGATTGCATCGAAAATGTGGACATGGTTAAGCTACTCAAGGATTATGAAGATGTGTTTACCATGCCAAAATCAATGCCGCCAAAGAGGAATGTTGATCACGCTATTGATTTAGAACCAAATGCCAAACCAATCAACAAGCCTCCCTATCGTTTGTCAAAGTTTGAAAAGGAAGAGGTGGCAAAGCAAGTTAAAGAACTCATTGACATGGGATGGGTTGAACCAAGTCAATCTCCTTTTTCTTCTCCGATGCTACTTGTGAAGAAAAAGGATGGTACTTTTTGCATGTGCATTGATTACCATGATTTGAATAAGATCACCATCAAAAATCGATTTCCAATACCAAGGGTGGATGATCTTTTGGATGAGTTGAAGGGTGCCACATGCTTTTCAAAGATTGATTTGCGTTCCGGATACCATCAAATAAGGATGAAAAGTGGTGATGAGTTCAAAACAGCATTTCGTACGGAAAGGGGTCTTTACCAATTCATGGTTATGCCGTTTGGATTATGCAATGCACCGGAAACTTTTCAAGCATTGATGAACAAAGTGCTTCAACCTTTCCTCTACAAGTTTGTATTGGTCTTTTTCGACGACATACTTATCTATAGCAAAGATGAGGAAGTGCATTTGAAGCACGTGAAAGAGGTTTTGGAGGTCTTGAGGCAAAACAAGTTGTATGTTAAGGAGACAAAATGTACCTTCATGGCACATGAGGTGGAATATTTGGGTCACATTGTGAGCAAGGATGGCATTTGTGTGGATCCAAAGAAAGTGGAATGTATTAGGAATTGGCCGGTTCCTTCAAACACTACTCAATTGAGGGGATTTTTGGGGTTATCTTCATTCTATAGGCGCTTTATTGCCCACTATGCAGAAATTGCAACCCCAATGATGGACAAATTGAAGAAGGAAACCTTGTTTTGGGATGCCATTGCCAACAAAAGCTTTGAAGATATGAAGAAGATGCTCACATCAGCACCTATTTTGGTATGTCCAGACTTCACCAAACCTTTCACAATAAGGGCGGATGCAAGTGGAAGAGGGATTGGTGCGGTACTTTAACAAGACCATGGAGTCATTTCTTATGAAAGTAGAAAGCTGAATGACAAAGAAAGAGAACTCCATGTGTATGAGCAAGAGATGATTGCTATACTCCATGCTATCAAGAAATGGCACCATTACTCCTAAGCAAAGAAGGTGGGTAGCAACACTACAAAACTATGATTTTGAAATCACATACACAAAGGGCAAAGAAAATGTGGTTGCCGATTCCTTGTCTCATATGTGGGCCTGCTCATTGTATGCTATTTCTGAGGTGCATAAAAATTGGATCATGGAGATACAAGAAGAGTACTTGTTTGATGAAGAAACCTCACAAATAGTGCAGAAATTACAACAACGTGTATGTGAAGAGTTATCCCATTATGAGTTGAAAAATGGTCTCCTCTACTACAAAGGAAAGGTCTACTTGGTTCCTACTTCATCATTTATCAAGAAGATCATGGAAGAGATGCATTGTACTCATATGGCTGGTCATTTGGGGGTCTACAAAACCTTTGATGCAATAAGGAAAAGTTTCTTTTGGAAGGGGATGTGGAAGAGCATTCATGCTTATGTAAGTGGGAGCCGGTCATGTCAATTGAACAAGGATCCTACACATAAACCGGGAGGTTTGCTTCAGCCATTGCCCATTCCCGAAGGCAAATGGAGTCATATATCAATGGATTTCATTACTAACCTTCCGCGCACAAAGAAAGGGTGGGACCGCTTGTATGTTGTGGTGGATAGATTAACCAAAGTGGCCCATTTCATTCCTTCCAAGGTCACATATTCAGCCCAAAATGTTGCCAAGCAATTTGTTGATGGGGTTTTCAAGTTGCATGGTATGTCGTCACAAATTGTGAGTGATCGTGATGTCAAATTCATGAGCACTTTTTGGAGAACATTGTTTGAATATATGGGAACCAAGCTTACTCCAAGCACCGCCTATCATCCCGAAACCGATGGTCAAACATAAAGAGTAAATAAATGGGTGGAAACATATCTACGCCACTATTGTCATGATACTCAAAGCACATGGGATGATTGGTTACCTTTGGCTGAGTTTGCTTACAACTCAGCATATCATGTGAGCATTGGCATGTCACCCTTTGAGGCTTTATATGGTTACAAGGTCAATTTGCCTATGTTGGTGGGTACATATGAGACTTCTAACCATAATGCCAAGGAGGAAGCTGAAAGGATGCAAGCTTTGTTGCAACAATGCAAAAGTAATTTGAAGGTTGCACAAGAGAAAATGAGACAATATGCCAATGTTCATCGAAGACCATTGGAATTCAAAGTGGGAGATTGGGTTCTTTTGAGAATACCAAAGTCAAGATATGCGTCTTTGAAGGGAAGCACCAACACCAAGCTAGCTCATCGCTATTATGGTCCTTATCAAGTGATACGAAGAGTTGGGGAGGTTGCATATCAACTCTTACTTCCATCTACAACAAAGATTCATGATGTGTTTCATGTCTCTCACTTGAAAGGATATGTGGGTATGATCAATCAGATGGTTGATGAGTTACCTCCAATGAATGAAGAGGGAATGATTGAATACATTCCAGAAGCTATCTTGGGTACAAGGAAAAAGGTACTTCGCACTCGTACCTTGGTGGAGTATCTTGTTCAATGGAAAGGTTTACCTAAGGAAGAAGCTTCATGGCAACCTATTTCAGCATTGGAGGGATATGAAGCATTGATAGAGCAATATGGGTTGGTGTAAATTCAGCCACATGGAACATTCTTCTCCGAATTTGGGGTATTCATTTGAGGTTTCGAGGACGAAACCATTGGGGAAGGGATGGTTTGTAAGAAAGCATTATGGGCCCAAGGCCATGGACAACTAGTAAGTAGGTGTGAACTCTTGGGTGGAGTATAAATACCAATGTAAATGGGATTATGGCTGATTCATGATAATGTTATCTGTTCCAAGAATCAATGGTGAGCTTCTCCCGTGAGATGCTAAGTGGTGACTCCTTCATGCGCCACTCCCTTGCTGAGGGACTAACCCACCCCTGTTACTTTCTTTCATGAACGAATAAGATATAATGAGAAATGGATGTGATGAGACGTAATGTAAATTAAGAAAGATAGGAATGGATGTTATGTGAAGTGAATGAATCTGATGTGATGGGAAAAAAAATGATGTATCTGGTCAAGAATAGATACACATATGATTTGGAATTGGATTAAGTAATATGGATTGATGTGGAACAATCCGAAAAGATGTGAGTTCATTATAGAAACTATATTTGTGAACTGTTTGTAAATGATTGTTTTATGTCAAGAATGCTGGGGAAGCATTTTGACTATCTTGAGAATGTGGTCGTGAGTCGTGAAGACCTACCTGATAAAGTTGCAACTGCTGACAGAGAGTCAACGGAGGACGTCTCACGTAGCAAGGTCGGCCGAAGTCTTGACCAGCCTCGGTTTGATTTAAATGGTGAGCTTCTGGTACGGTGGATGAGGGACCAAGGAAGCGGCCTATGAGTGAAGCGCTAGGTGACCTGCGAAGGATCCTAGAGGGTGCTAACCATACGGTGCTCGGGCTCTGGGTCATCGAAGATACCCACACCGGCGTCGTGGAAGAAATTAGAATAAGGAGTAAGAGTTGTTTTCTGAAACTGGGCATGGATCTGGTTGATTGACCTTGCTGGTCCTCAACGGATGAGTCCATGGCTCTTTTATATGGATCTGTTGGTTGATCTTGCTGATCTTCAACGGAGATTCCATCTTGATTTTTATAAGTGATTATATTACCGAGTACTATGAGCTAGGAAGTATTGAAAAGGCCCCTGAGTGAACAAGTGGTGAGCGTTCTGGTTGCCAATGATGCCATAGATACTCTGATGAAGAAATGATTGGAAATTAAGATTCAACTGGATATTTTGGAGGATTGTGACCAGTGATACTATGGTTTCATTAAATGATTGTTTTAAAGATGACTAAATTTGTGAAAAAGTCAATTTCATATTGGGTGTGTAAGTGGTGTGACTAGTTTTATGTTTGTATGAACATCCGACTAGGGGGCCTGGGAACTCTTTTCCCTAGTACCCGGGACAAAACCTAACCAAATTCCTAATTGGATCCCATCACAACAGTGGTTGGGCGGTTGGCTAATCCATGGGACTGGATGGGGTTAGGCTCGACTGATGGATCCGTAAATCGAGACTCAATTTCTGTTTAGTTCGATAGATGAAGTAAATCTCGGACAAAAATTGTTCTATGGAAAAAGAATCAACGGCTGTGCCTCTCGATGAGGAAAAAAGCATTGGTCTCTATGATTCAAGTGCAATCTGTCCCTTGATCTGACTATGGAACTTACGAGTTCGGTCAGATCAGTTCAGTTAGTTAAGGCTTTTGACTACGTTAGAGAAAAGTTATCCTGGTGGAATCGCCCGTGCTTTTCGGGCAAAGGAAGTTTTTTCGGGTTCGGTTTTGGAAAAACTGACAGATTAGTATATTGTCCGGATATCCATGGGCAAGGCCCCGAGTGTAGGACCTGCCCCGCGCAAGGAGTGCTACTTCCACTGCTAGCACCCCAGAATTTGTTGCGCGGTGGGGACAGAGATCTTACAGTTGGTATCAAAGCAAATTGGCTAATGAGGATCAACTGAGAAGCCAAAAATGTCAAAAAATTATGAGTTAACAGTAAAAGGTTGGAATTGTGTGATGAAATTCATACAAATTGATATTCAGACTGAATTTCATAAATTGGTAATTGGGTCTTCAGATGGAAGTACCGCAATTGTATGGAATCCCTGACTTGCTTGAGACCTAGACGTGATGGTATTTACCTTATAATTCCAAGGACTGTGACTACCCGTATATACCAAGGGTATAACTGCAGCTCTTTACTGGCAGTATATACGAGTAAATCTAAGACTTGAAATTATAAGCATTAATACTATCCAGATGATGAATTCGAATGTGGTTGATATGATTTTTAAATTCTGGTTGAGAACTGATGAATTGATTTGGATTCTGATTGAAAAATAATGATCCCTGAAAATTGGTTGGAATGTAATAAGCTGAGCAAAACTGCAATGAGGATGAATGGGACGAGTCCCTGTGATGATGTTCTTAACTAGAATGGGACGAGTCCCTGTGAGGATGTTCTTAACTGGAATGACGTTAATGACTTTAGCCATTCATCACACAATTCTGGTTGAGAACTGATGAATTGATTTGGATTCTGATTGAAAAATAATGATCCCTGAAAATTGGTTGGAATGTAATAAGCTGAGCAAAACTGCAATGAGGATGAATGGGACGAGTCCCTGTGATGATGTTCTTGACTGGAATGGGACGAGTCCCTGTGAGGATGTTCTTAACTGGAATGACGTTAATGAGCAAAACTGCAATGAGGATGAATGGGACGAGTCCCTGTGATGATGTTCTTAACTGGAATGGGGCGAGTCCCTGTGATGATGTTCTTAACTGGAATGACGTTAATGACTTCAGCCAATCACTATGAGATTAGTGGATTGTGCTAGCTGATTATTAATGTTAACTTTTGATCAGTGAATCAAGTTAAGGGTTGATAAATTAAAAATAAAAAAAACTGAAATCCCCATGGAGGACTGTTCAGATGGGAAAAAAAATTTAGTCTGATGATGGACCATTACTGTGTTAAAGATATGAATGAGATATTCTGAATGAATTATTAACTGATAATGCGTTCTATATGAGTATCTTTATCCCTTGATTCTGTGGGGAGCCGACCTATTTAGAGAACCCCAGAATCAGTTGAATCAAAATTCGGATTGAATCATAAATAAAGAAACTTAACAAGAATTTTTATATTGATAGGAACATGGATCGAGGTCGTCGTGGTAGAAATGTTAACCCCCAACTCGATGAAGAAGAACTCAACTTGGATGTTCATAAAACTCTTCATAGTTTGCAGCCTGGACCTTTCAAGGGTGAAGGGAAAAACTTGTGCGAGACTGTGGAGAAGTGGATCGAATCAATGGAAGAATACTTCGATGTCACCGGTTACAATGAGAAGAGCAAAATGGCTCTTGCAAGGCTGAAGATAGTGGAGACAACTAGAGAGGCGTGGAGAAACCACTGCGAGACAAACCGTCTCGACCGAAATACCCAAACCTGGACCGATCTCAAGCCTTACCTCAGAAAGAGGTTTTGTCCCCCAGGCTTTCTTGAAACTAAGATGAATGAGTTCTTGGAACTAAAGCAGGAAAACCGGACAATTGAAGAGTACCATCAGGCTTTTGCCCTTCTCCTTAAATATTCCCCTCAATTGGATGAAGAGCAGCTAATGGCCAGGTTCATTCGGGGAATGAACGAGCCATTAGATACTTTAGTCAAGAATGCCAAACCTATTTCCATGGCCGAAGCAGTTCGCGGATGGCGAAGGATTTCGCCAAAGCCTTTGATGTCAAAGTCCCGCCAAAGCCAGCACCATCACCTTTCAAAAGGTTTTTATTCCTAGAAGGTGATTCCAACCTTTCTCCACCTAAGAGATATCAGGGTCAAACCCAGGATATGGGAAGTTCCAAAATGGAAGAAATGTCCTTTTTTCGAAACTCAATCCCCTGGAATTCAACTTCAGAAGCTCCACCCTTGAACAAGAGAGTGAAATGCTATAACTGTCAAGGATTTGGACATCGCAGTATGGATTGCCCATATCCTTTTGGATCAAGGTTTTCAGGGTAGGGAAATCAGGGGTCAAGATTCCAGACTCCAACCCCTTCCTTCCAGAGTAATCAGGGTTCTATCCGCCAAAATCAAGGAAATCCCAGAGGTAGACCCTTTATCCAACCTGCAGTTTCAATCCAAAGTAATGCAAGACCTCCACCTCACAATACGGGAAGTCAAAGAGAGTTGTTCCCAAATCGGCCGTCCACTTCCAAAGCAGTAACACTGGAAGTGATTGAAGAAGAAGAAGAAGATGAAAAAGATCATACTCCACCTGCGAGATGAGGACATCTCACGTTTTTTAAGTGGGGTAGAATGTAAGATTCCTCCCCCAGCCCCTCATGATGTCCAGTATCTTCCAATGTAATCAATCCCCTCTTATAAAAGATCTTGTTTCTACCAGTTTTGGCCTAGAGAGAGAAAATATTCTAGAAAGAGAATATTCAAATTTTAAATATTTTTGGATAGAAAAATAAAATCATCTTATTAAAATAAGCTCCCCTGAAACAGAAGGTCAAAAAGATTTTCAGAAGGTGCATTAGAAATTAAGTATAATTTGTTCAAGAGGCATTATCCTGGGGGTGAAGATTTTTTCGAAATTTTAAATTAAGGTTCCTATGGACGAATAAGATTCATCCAAATGTAGGGAGGAGATAAATAGAAGAATAAAAGGAAAATCCCCCAAAAATGAGTAAATACTCACATAAGATGAAGAGTTGACTAAGGACAAGGTTAATTTTGTTAAAAAAGAGAGATATTTAGGTGAAATGATGCATTTTTGACACCTCTGCATAGGGGAATTCCCCTCATGAAGGAGGTGCCTATTTCACATGCTTGAATGAGTTTTAAACTCCCAAATAATGAGATATTTTTATCTCTCCTCTCTCCTATTTCAACTAGATCCAAAAAGTGAGCAAAACAGACCTAAAAATGGTCAAAATTTGACCAAACTGATCTGGAAAATTCTAGAATCAGTTGGCTTGGTTAGAAGCTCACTTTTTCCTATAAATAGAAGCCCTCCCCTTTGTTGAAACTCAATAGTAATTTTGCACTGTTACCCTACCTCTTCCAAGTGCCAAAAACAATGAATTTTACTCATAATTCATTAGTTTTTGACCTTCCCTCTTCCAAAAGATTGGTGGCTACTCTTGTCTCAAACAAGAGTTGAACCCTCAAACCATCAAGCCAAAGGAAAGCTCTCAAATGTATCTATGTAAGTTGGAGATTCTTCTCTTTTCCATTCATTTTATGGTTTTTTATGATTTTTGTTTTCTCTACATTGCAAATGATGTTATGCCTCATTGCAAAAGGCATTCCCCTCTCTTCTCTAGTAAATCCAACCATTCTTTATCCTAGGTGAATGATTAATGAATAAATCAAGTTTTTCATAATGTTTCTCTTAAATAAGTAGAAAAATGTTACTTTAGAATGATTTAAATACTCTTAATGCATTTCTAATTAATTTTAGAGACTTAAAATTTAAAAAATGGTCAGCCATACAAAGGAGGTTATGGCGAAATTTTTCAAAAATTTAGAAATAAGTATTATCTTTCATTATTCTAAAAGAGTAATCCTTATGATTTCTATATTCTAAAGTGTCATTTTCATGCATAGAAGATGCATTTTGATTATTTGTATAAAAGAAATTTAGTTTTATTATAAAAGTATTACTTTCATTATTATTGATTTTCATGCATAGAAGTATGCATCAAAGATAAATTTTTTATTATAAAAGTGTTACTTTTATCATATTTAATTTTTATGCATAAAAGATTTTTTTTTATTATAAAAGTGTTACTTTTATCATAATTGATTTTCATGCATAGAAGTATGCATAAAAGATAATTTTTTTATTATAAAAGTGTTACTTTTATCATATTTGATTTTTATGCATAAAAGTATGCATAAAATATTATTTTTTTTATTATAAAAGTGTTACTTTTATCATAATTGATTTTCATGCATAGAAGTATGCATAAAAGATAATTTTTTTATTATAAAAGTGTTACTTTTATCATATTTGATTTTTATGCATAAAAGATTTTTTTTATTATAAAAGTGTTACTTTCATCATAAATGATTTTTATGCATAAATGGGTGCATAGAAGATATTTTTTATATTAAAAGTGTGATTTTCATCATAAAAGATTTTTATGCATAAACATATGCACAGAAGATATTTTTTTTATATTAAAAGTGTGATTTTCATCATAAATGATTTTTATGCATAAATGGGTGCATAGAAGATATTTTTTAAAATATTAAAAGTGTGATTTTCATCATAAATGATTTTTATGCATAAATGGGTGCATAGAAGATATTTTTTAAAATATTAGAAGTGTGATTTTCATCATAAATGATTTTATGCATAAATTAGATGCATAAAAGAAATTCTTTTATATTAAAAGAGTGATTTTCATCATAAATGATTTGTATGCATAAACATATGCATAAAAGATATTTTTTTTTATATTAAAAGTGTGATTTTTATCATAAATGATTTTATGCATAAATTAGATGCATAAAAGAAATTCTTTTATATTAAAAGAGTGATTTTCATCATAAATGATTTGTATGCATAAACATATGCATAAAAGATATAATTTTTATATAAAAAGTGTGATTTTCATCATAAATGATTTGTATGCATAAACATATGCATAAAAGATATTTTTTTATATTAAAAGTATGATTTTCATCATAAACGATCCAAAAGTGTTATTCTCATCAATTTTGATTTTATGCATAGAAAGATGCATAAGAAATCTATTTTTATTTCAAAAGAGTTATTTTCATCAATTTTATTTTTTTGCATAGAAAGATGCATAAAGAAATCTATTTTTAGTTCAAAAGAGTTATTTTCGTCAATTTTGATTTTATGCATAGGAAGATGTATAAAAGATTGATTTTATGCATAGGAAGATGTATAAAAGATTGATTTTTAATTCAAAAGGGCATTCTCATTTTAAAGGAATTTATGCATAGGAAGATGCATAAAAGATTAATTTTTATTTCGAAAGTGTTAGTCTCCTTAAAATGGAATTTATGCATAAATAGATGCGTAAAGAAATCTTATATAAAAAATAAGAATTCTCTTGTATTCTATAAATAGATATAAGGATGTGAAACGAATCAAATAGATGAAAATGAACGAGGAATAGATGGAGATGTATGTATGTGAAAGAATGGATGTAGTTATATGTATGTGAAAGAAATGATGTAGATGTGGAATGTGGATATGGATGTATGGATGTGAATGTGAATGTGAATGTGAATGTGGATGTGTGAATGTGGATATGGATGTAGATATGGAATGTGGATATGGATGTATGTGAATGTGAATGAGGATGTGTGAATGTGGATATGGATGTAGATATGGAATGTGGATGTGGATGTATGTGAATGTGAATGAGGATGTGGAATGTAGATATGGATGTATGGATATGAATGTGAATGTGAATGTGGATGTATGTGAATGTGTGAATGGGGATATGGATGTAGATATGGAATGTGGATGTGGATGTACGTGAATTTGAATGAGGATGTGGAATGTGGATATGGATGTATGGATGTGAATGTGAATGTGGATGTGGATGTATGAATGTGGAATGTGGATATGGATGTATGAATGTGGAATGTGGGTATGGATGTATGGATGTGAATGTGAATGTGGATGTATGAATGTAGATGTGAATGTGGATGTACGAATGTGGATGTGTGTGTGGAATAATGAATGCAAATATGAATGTGAATGGATATGAAGTCGATATGAGCGAATGGATGCGATGAGATGTCATGTGAATCAGAATGTGAATGAATAATATAAGATCTGAACGAATAAGATATAATGAGAAATGGATGTGATGAGACGTAATGTAAATTAAGAAAGATAGGAATGGATGTTATATGAAGTGAATGAATCTGATGTGATGGGATGGAAAATGATGTATCTCGTCAAGAATGGATACACATATAATTTGGAATTGGATTAAGTAATATGGATTGATGTGGGATAATCTGGAAAGATGTGAGTTCATTATAGAAACTATATTTGTGAACTGTTTGTAAATGATTATTTTATGTCAAGAATGCTGGGGAAGCATTTTGACTATCTTGAGAATGTGGTCATGAAGACCTACCTGATAAAGTTGCAACTGCTGAGACGGAGAGTCAATGGAGGACGTCTCGCGTAGCAAGGTCGGCCGAGGTCTTGACCGATTTAAATGGTGAGCTTCTGGTACGATGGATGAGGGACCAAGGAAGTGGCCTATGAGTGAAGCGCTAGGTGACCTGCGAAGGATCCTAGAGGGTGCTGACCATACGGTGCTCGGGCTCTGGGTCACCAAAGATACCCACACGTGCGTCGTGGAAGATATTGGAATAAGGAGTAAGAGTTGTTTTCTGAAACCGAGCATGGATCTGGTTGATTGACCTTGCTGGTCCTCAACAGATGAGTCCATGGCTCTTTTATATGGATCTGTTGGTTGATCTTGCTGATCTTCAACGGAGATTCCATCTTGATTTTTATAAGTGATTATATTACCGAGTACTATGAGCTAGGAACTATTGAAAAGGCCCCTGAGTGAATAGGTGGTGAGCGTTCTGGTTGCCAATGATGCCACAGATACTCTGATGAAGGAATGATTGGAAATTAAGATTCAACCGGATATTTTGGAGGATTGTGACCAGTGATACTATGGTTTCATTAAATGATTGTTTTAAAGATGACTGAATCTATGAAAAAGTCAATTTCATATTGGGTGTGTAAGTGGTGTGACTAGTTTTATGTTTGTATGAACATTCGGCTAGGGGGCCTGGGAACTCTTTTCCCTGGTACCCGAGACAAAACCTAACCAAATTCCTAATTGGATCCCATCACGACAGTGGTTGGGTGGTTGGCTAATCCATGGGAGTGGATGGGGTTAGGCTGGACTAATGGATCTGTAAATCGAGACTCAATTTCTGTTTAGTTCGATAGATGAAGTAAATCCCGGACAAAAAATTGTTCTATAGAAAAAGAATCAACAGCTGTGCCTCTCGATGAGGAAAAAAGCGTTGGTCTCTATGATCCAAGTGCAATCTGTCCCTTGATCTGAATATGGAACTTACGAGTTCGGTCAGATCAGTTCAGTTAGTTAAGGCTTTTGACTACGTTAGAGAAAAGTTATCCTAGTGGAATCGCCTGTGCTTTCGGGGCAAAGGAAGTCTTTCCGGGTTCTGTTTCGAAAAAACCGACAGATTAGTCTATCATCCGGATATCCGTGGGCGAGGCCCCGAGTGTGGGACCTTGCCCCGCGCAAGAAGTGCTACTTCCGCTGCTAGCACCCTAGAATTCCTTGCGCGGTGGGGACATGGATCTTACATATCTTGCTTTCTTTCTCTATTCATCATTTTCACTACTTCTTGATTAATTTTTGATTCTTTGAAATGTTTCTTCTTTTTGGCTCTATGTAAAAGCTTCCTATATGTCCACTGATGTAACTCTTCTAAGTTGTTCTAAGCTTTTTTTACTCCTCCACCATGTCTTCTATGTTTGAAATACTCAAAGCGTGCTTGATAATGTGTTTTCTCCATTCCTTGGGTTGACCATATTGATAAACTACCATACTTCTTTGCAAAGCAAGGAGTATGATTGTAGATAATGTGTTGTAAAAGAATTAAACAATACATTGATTAGTATAACAGATAGTTTAAAAATGTGTTCAATGTATAATCAATTGGATACCATATAGTGGGTGATATGTTGATCTATCCATGCATCAATCATTGATCTCTTGAACTTGTCTACACAACAACACATCAAGAGCACAACAACATTTTTTTGCAGCATTTTTGGAAGGAAAATATTGGGGTTTTCACGATGCTCAATAGCAATCTATTGTTACTCCGTAGAGCTTTTTTCGCTGCCAAGGAGCGCTTTTAGCAGCAAAATATGCTGCTTAGTAGCAACGATTTTTTGCTACCCAACAACCAAATAACGCTACGTAGTAGCATCCATAGCAGCAAAAAAACACTGCTATACTATAAAAATATCCCTCTTTTTTGTCGCTTCTTTTGCTGTCGCCGCATAGTTTTATCTTTTGAATATAATAAACTTGCACTCTGAGGGTTTTTTTGCAGGTTTATGTCTTGTCTATTACTTCTACCTTTCCTACCCTATTCTCCTCAAGCTTAAGCAAGGTATGTATACTGTTTTCATTTATCTCCTATGCAAACAAGCATTCCATGAAAGCTATCTTTTGAGTATTTCCTTTCTCTTTTCTCTCTTTTAAGTTTTTCTTTTCTTCTTTTTCCCTTCTTATTTTTCCCTAGTTAAAAGCTCTCCATTAAAGGTTCATATGGTAAAAGATCTTGATTTTTTTAATACTTTTTTTTTCTTAACTTGGTTTAATTTTGTAGGTTTTCAACACATATAAGCCTCATAAAAGATCTCTTTCTCATATGTTTCTTCTTTCATGCTTTTACATGTTTATAGGGTTTGTAAGTTCTAAGGCATTTAAGATTAGGGTTTGTTATTAATACATTTTTCCTTATTTTGGTTTGATTTTGTAGGTTTTCAAAACACATACAAGCCTCACAAGAAGGTAAGAGATCTCTTTCTTGTATGTTTCTTTTCTTATGCTTTTACATGTTATAGGGTTTGTAAGTTTAGGATTTTAAGCTGAGGGTTTGTTTTTTTTCCCATACTCCATGCTCCATACATGATAATAGCTACCTATGCATGCCGGTACCTTCCTAGGCATGCCGGTAGCTTCCAACGTATGCCAATAGCTTCCAATGCATGCCAATAGAAACCAACGCATGCTGGTAGCTACCTACACATACCAGTACCTTCCTATGCATGCCGATAGCTACCTACACATGTCGGTATCTTTATGCATTATGCTAGTAGCTACCTACGCATGTCCGTAGCTTTATGCATTATGCCGGTAGCTACCTATGCATGCCGGTAGCTTCCAACGCATGCTGGTAGCTTCTAACGTGTAAGATTCCTCCATCCAACTTTTGAGGTGTGAAGGTGTAAGAACCTCCCCTTCTGTTCTTGAAATTATTCCCTTCTCTGAAATAGGAGAAAGATCTTGTTTTACCCTGTTTTGGCCTAGAGAGAGAAAATGTCTAGAGAGAGATAATCTAAAAATTAGATATCTTTGGATATAAAAATCCTCCTAGTGTCTAAAATAGATTCCCTTGAAACAGAAGTTCAAAATGAACTTTCCAATGTGCATTAGGAATTAATTGAAAATGGTTTAAGGGACCTTAGCCTAAGGGTCTACATTTTCAAAAAAAATTGAATTATGGTCCAATTAAGGTTGCAATGGGCCAATTGGATTAATCTAAGTGTTGGGATGAGATAAATACAAAGAATAAAAGAAAATATCCAAAAATGAGTAAATGCTCACATAAGATGAAGAGTTAACTGAGTACAAGGTTTATTAGTTAAAAATTATGAAATATTACTAAAAAAATGAGATATTTTGGAATAATGATGCATTTTTGACACCTTGGTAAGGAGAGGGGGACTCTTGAGGTAGGCGCCTATTTCACATGTGTGGAAGGGTTTTTAATTCAAAAAAATTGTGATATTTTTATCTCTCCTCTCCTGGATCAAACCAAATAAAAAAGGGAGCCAAACTGGTCCAAATCTTGTCCAAATTGAGTCAAACTGAACCTAGAAAATTCTAGGACCCAGTTGGACTTTGTTAGTGGCCTCCCTCACCTATAAATAGACCCTTAGTCTTTTGGAAAAAAATATTGTAGCTATACCATGCCAGTATTATATTAAAATAATCATATTTTCTATTATCCCTTAAATTTTCCTCTTGGGAGCTTGGAGCTCTCTCTCTGTACAACAACTCTTAGATTTTCTCTTCTCCTCTTGGTGGACCAATTGTTCGGTCGGGGGCTTCACTGTCTGCTAATAGAGAATCAAGCCAAACTTGGAGGTAAAATTAATTTTTATGGTCTTTTCCAATTTATCTCAATGACATTCTTCTTCTCAATACCTCTCAAGCTTGAGAAGCTTTCTAAATAATTATTTTAATTCAAATCAAGATTTTTCTTAAAATCTTAATGCTTAATTAAGAGAAAGTTAATCTTTATGCTTATTTGTAATGCTTTCTTGAAGTAAATCTCTCTCTCTAAAAGAATAGCCATCTTTATGGCTAAATCCTTTGAAAAAGGATGCTTCTCAATGATAGTCTCTTAATTCAAAGCTAAACTCTAGGCTTGATAAGCTAGAGATTAAGAAAATTGTATTTTTATGATTTTGTGTTACCAAAATAATGGTTATTTCTTTGAGATTATTTATAAGTAGTTAAAAACTACTTTGATTGATTCTAAATGAGAAATAGAATATCCTATCAATTTGGGAAAAGAGAAATAATGAAATTAGCTTAATCTAGTGAGATAGTCATAACTAAATTTATGATTATGGTTAAAATTATGATTTAAATTCATAATTTGATTTTAAGCATAAAAGAGGAACTACTATCATATTTTCATTACAAGTTTTTATTCTTTAGAAAAAGTTAAGAATTAGTAGCGAAGCTATGGCAAAAATTTTAGAAAATATTACATATCTTATTTTTATGCATAATGCTAAAAGAGGACTTCCTACCATATACTAGGATTGGAAATCCTATGCAAAAAGAATTATTTTCATCATATTCATGAGATTTTTTTGTAATTATGCATAATTAATTGATTATGAGAAAATAGTAAATTTTGGTAAATTTATTTTTATGTTAAAAGAGAAATTTCCATGATATTAATTAAATGGTAAAAGAGTAATTTTTGGCATAATTCAAATTATGAGTATTTATCAAAAGTGAAATTTTGAGCATTATTAAGTTTATTGGAAAAT
Source organism: Cibotium barometz (assembly GCF_041138505.1). NCBI lineage: Eukaryota > Viridiplantae > Streptophyta > Polypodiopsida > Cyatheales > Cibotiaceae > Cibotium > Cibotium barometz. Next base: position 19,961,352 of record NC_141082.1, on the reverse strand, counting down.
ATGGGTAGAATTGATTTTTGTAAATCCCATGAATCTTTTACTCAAAAGAAGAATATTGAATATATTTCACTTGAGAAATTTGAGAACGAATATGAAAATATCCATCGGGAAAAAGTAACTTTAGCTAGGCCAAGCAATTAGTAGAAACTTAGAAAAGTCCCATCGGTATCTAAAATAGAAAACAGTACTAAAAGTGGATGTGATAAGATGTGATGTAGAGCCAAATGAATGTAAATGAATGTGACAGGATGTAAATGGATGCAATGTGATTAGATGAGATGTGAATGTGATAAGAGGAGATGTAAACGTGATCTGATAAGATGTAAATGTGATGTGATAAGATGTGAATGCGATGTGATAATATGTGAATGCGATGTGATAAGATGTGAGTGGATGTGATGAGATGTGATGTGCTTTAAATAGATGTGGATGTGGATGTGAATGGGTGTGATGTGATGTGATGTAAATGGATGATAATGAGATGTGAAGTGATAGATGTACATATGAATGAATGGATGGGTGTGGATAGATGTAAATGTGAATGAATGGATGGATGTGGATAGATGTGCATGTGAACGGATGGATGAATGTGGATAGATGTGCATGTGAACGGATGGATGGATGTGGATAGATGTGAATGTGAATGAATGGATGGATGTGGATAGATGTGAATGTGAACGAATGGATGGATGTGGATGAATGTGATGAGATGTGAATGGATGTGATGAGATATGGATAGATGTGGACGTGATGTAATGTGGATGGAATAAATGAGTTGTGATGTGGATAGATGTGGGCGTGATGTAATGTGGATGGAATGAATGAGATGTGATGTGGATAGATGTGGACGTGATGTAATGTGGATGGAATGAATGTAATGTGATATGGATGAAATGAATGTGATGTGATAAGGATAGATGTGAATGGAATGTATGTGATGTGATGTGGATGCAATGAATGTGATGGATGTGAATGGGTGTGATGGATGTGAATGGGCGTGATGTGGATGCAATGAATGTGATGGATGTGAATGGGTATGATGGATGTGAATGGGTGTGATGAGATATGAATGAATGTGACGAGATGTGAGTGGATGTGATGAGATATGAATGGATGTGACGAGATGTGAGTGGATGTGACGAGATGTGAATGGATGCGATGAGATGTGAATGGATGTGAATGTGATATGATGAGATGTGAATGGATGTGAATGTGATATGATGATATTTGAATGGATATGATGTGAGGATGATATCTGAATGGATGTGATGTAATGTGAATGGATAGATGTGATGTGATGTGGATTTAGGTAGATGTGAATGGATGAGATGTGACGTGAATGGATATGATGTGATGTGATGTGGATCGGGGTAGATGTGAATGGATGATATGTGATGTGAATGGATGTGATACGAATATGGGTAGATGTGAATAGATGAGATGTGATGAGGATGGATGTGACGTGATGTGATGAGGATCTGAATAGATGTAATTGGATGTGATGTGATGAGGATCTGAATAGATGTAATTGGATGAATATGATGTGATGTGGATAGATGTGATGAGATGTAATATGATATGATTGCATGAGAATGGATGAAGGATGATGGGAATAGATATGACTGGATGTGGAATAAGCAAAGTGAATTGATTTAGAAGAATGTGGAATAACGAGAAATGATGTGGAACAATGTGGAAAGATGAGAGTTCGTTTTAGAAACTATACTTATGACCTATTTTTAAATGACTGTTTTATGTCAAGAATGCTGGCCCAAGCATTTTGACCATCTTGTGAATGAGATCGTGAAGACCTAAGTGATAAAGTTGCAACAATTGACGGAGAGTCAACGTAGGACATCTCACATAACAAGGTCAGTCGAGGCCTTGACCAGCCTCGGTTCGATTTAAATGGTGAGCTTCTGGTACGATGGATGAGGGACCAAGGAAGCAGCCTATGAGTGAAGCACTAGGTAACCTGCAAAGGAGCCTAGAGGGTGCTGACCATACGGTGCTTGGGCTCTAGGTCGCCATCGAAGATACCCACGCGTTGTCGTGCTGTGGCACGTCTATGTAGTGAAAGCATGTTCATGGAACAGCTTATGTGGAATCTGGGCCTTGAGCAGCAAGGACAGATATGGAAGGTATTCACTCAGATACAGTGGCATTGGAAGCTGTATGAAGGTGTATGGAGTGGGCACTCGTATGCTGTGTTTGAAGTGGTATGGAAGCATGGGCAGCTCTTGTACTGGAAGCGTGGGCGGCAGTTTGTCCAGGAAAAATACAAGGAAGAGGAGGAGCCATTGTATTATGTGGCCATTATGAAGCTTTAAAAAAGAAAATAAATGAAAAATATACAATATAATGTGGCCAACTTGTGGACCACGTGGAAGATATGGTGGCTGCCAGCACGTAGTCTAGAAGCTGGCAAAAAATCCAGAAGGTGGCCGCCCAGAGGAGAAACCGTCGGGTAGAGAAAGAAGGGGAGGGGGAATCGCCTTACTAAAGGCGGCAGGTAACCAGGGAAGGGGGGCTGCCTCGTTGATGAGGAGAGCCCTGTGTGTTTTGTGTGGGGGCTGCCTTGTGCGTGGAGGAGTCGCTATACAGCAACCAAAGAAGGGGGCCTCCAGTGTGAAGAACAGCGCAGCTGGTTAAGAGCTTGCAAGAGGGCTGGGAGGATTCGGCACCGTGACTGTCAGTTCACTATTTCTAGCCGGACATAATGATGGTCTAACTGCCCATTTGTATTGGCAAATATCAATTGTGGATCTTCAGAATCGTGCTGATTGCAACTCAAAATCCGTTTCAAACAAGTGGTTTGGAGCCATTGTATTTGTGGGGATCGCTTCTGGGAAACTATTTGGATAATTCTGTGTAGACAGCGAACTGTGCATTGTTTGCAAAGTGCGGGCTGTAAATGACTCAATGGGAGGGAGTTACTGCAATGACCTTTATGTCAAAGCCCTGTTGGTGATGCCAGCATATGCAATGGGTCGTCATGATTCGGTTAAATGGTCAAGTGTGCAGGTGGCTTGAAGAAGCCCAGTTTTAAGACAAAGAGAGACTTTCAAGACTGTATGAAGAAGTGTGTGCTTTGACTTGTACATGCGCCTTTGAGAGAGGAGGGAGGAGGTTTGGAAGGATTTATTTTCTCTGAAGAATCAAATCAAGTGAATACAAAACACCAAACTCTCACAGCCAGACACCCAGTGTGTTCCCGGCTAGACCGCACACGTCACGACAGATTTGGTGAACCCGACGTGAAATTGCTGGGGTGAGAGTGTGGTGAAATCCCCGTGAACTATGTATGTGATGATTTCAGCATATGTATGAGGCAGAAAACCTTGATGGCCTATGATCTAGAGGGTATTCCTTAAGGGTACAGGCAGCAGAGCCTGTATGATTTCTTGGTACCATTTGACCCAGGTGGATTAGGGAAGAAGAAGGATTACAAGGGCTTATGACACTTGTTCACCTCAAGAGAAGGGGGTAACAAGGAGCTTGTATAGACTTGTAGTTCTCTCTTAGGACTGTAGAATGGGCAACAAGGGCTTGTGACACTCATCCTTCTCGACAGCTGAGGAAGGAGAGGAGCTTGCAATGACTTGATCCATTCCTGCCACTTCAAGGGCCTATGACACTCATCTATTCCAATAACCAAGGATAGAGAGGAGCTTGTAGTGACTTGAAGCTAACCCTTTGTCTCAAGGGCTTACGACACTCGACCTTTTTGATAGCTGAGGAAGGTGAGGAGCTTGTATTGACTTGAGGTCTTCCATACAAGTTGCAAAACAGTTAGAATGCTCAAGAACTTATGAATGCCGTAAAGGTGGACACTTCTTTGTACTCTAATTGTCGGAATATCTGAAAGAAACTCTTTGAAAAACAGGGCTAAATGTATGCAATGATAATCTGAATGAATGGTTCGACATAGAGAAAGCCCAAAACATCAGAAGGATAAAAGGAATGCCAATGCAGAATGCTGTAGAATTGAGTGTATGAACATGGAGATTAAAGCTCTACTCGTTGTTCAGGAAAGCCATATATGATGGCATTATATGTACACATGGAATGCTCATTTGTAATACATGAATAAACTATGTGCCAGTTAATGGCTGCAACCAGTTAGAGTCTTTGAAAAGAAGCTCATGGTGATTTGAAGCAGTACAGGGCATCGGTGGAAGGGGAGGGCAGGCGCATGCATAACCACGTTATGGTCAATGCATTTGAGTCAGACCTTGTTGTGGGAACAGCTCTTTTGAACATGTATGGCAAGTGTGGTATGTTGGAGGATGCTCGCAGAGTATTCAAGAATATACCCCAGCGGGATGCAGTTGCATGGACAGTCATTGTTGCAACACATGCTCAGCACGGGCATGCCAAGGATGCCCAGAGACTTTTGGACCAGATGAGGCAGGAAGGAGTGGTACCTAATGAAATCACCTTCGTTAGTATACTTAATGCATGTAGCCATTCTGGCTTGGTGGATGAGGGTCGCCAGTGGTTCAGATCCATGAAGACAACTTACGGCATCACACCGGTGGTGGATCATTACAATTGCATGATTGATCTCCTAGGGAGAGCAGGACTGATTGAAGAAGCAGAGACTCTTATTAATGAAATGCCTTATACTCCCACTTCAATAACTTGGACAACTCTGCTTGGGGCATGCAAGGACCAGTTTGATGTACCAAGAGGTGAACGTGCTGCAGAGAATGTGTATGAGCTGGCTCCGGAGAAGGCCTCACCATATGTGACACTATCAAATATCTATAGCGCAGTGTGCAGAGGCAATTGTGCAGCAAAGCTGTTTAAGCCTGAAGGGAAGTACATAGTGGGGCTGTATAAAAGAAGACAGCACGACTAATGGTACATTTGCCACCCTTGCCTCCTTGGCACTTGCCTTCTTCACACATATATGAAATCATGTGACACACATCAAGGGAGGAGGTTTTTGCATATCGCCTTACATACCCATCAAAACCTTATGTGTCGGTCACAACAACGAGGGTCTCCATGGGATGCTGCCACCTATGCTTCTCTTTTGAAGAGGTGTGACAGCTTAAAGGCCTTATGTGATGGCAAGTACATCCATGATCACATTGTCAGAAATGGGCTTGATCAAGTTCTACCTCTTAACAACCTTCTCTTGCAGATGTATGGAAAATGCGACTCTGTGGAGATGGCAGATGGGCTTTTTGCTCAAATGGGTGAAAAGGATCTATACTCTTGGAATTTCATGATAAGAGCACACACCCGGCAGGGGCAGTGCAAAGATGCTTTTCTCCTTTTCCGACGAATGCAAGCAGAAGGGTTGATGCCAAACAAGTACATTTTTTTTCTAGTCTTTTATCTGCATATGCCAGCCAAGCGGCTTTATCTGAAGGCCAGCAAGTGCATGTCCAAGTTGCAAGCAGTGGGTGCATGGATGATAATTATGTTGGCACAGCACTTGTCAATATGTACGGAAAATGTGGCAATCTGGAGGGCTCATGGAGAATGTTCTGCAGTTTACGCGATCGTGATGTTGTTTCATGGAATGTCATCATTGCAGCCTATGCCCAGCATGGCAAAGATAGTAGTAGTCTCCAAATCTTTGAGCAAATGCAGCAAGAGGGAGTACTGCCGAACAGTATCACACTCGTCAGCATTTTTGAGATATGTGGCAGCCAGGCTGTTCAAGGTAACGGTGAGCGATTGCATGCTAGTATTTTTGGCAGAGGACTTTATTTAGATACTGCTGTGGGAAATGCCCTTGTGAACATGTACGGAAACTGGGGCAGGCTAAAAGATGCTCAAAGTATACTTGATGAAATGCCTAAAAGAGACAGGACCACCTATATAAACTTTCTTTTGGCATGTGCAAGCAAAGGATCACTTGAGGAAGGCCAGGAGCTGCATGCCCATATTGTTGCTGTTGGGTTTGACTCTATGCTTGCAGTGGTGACAGCTATTGTTACCATGTACGGCAAGTGTGCAAGTGTGGAGGATGCATGGGTGTCGTTTGTTAAACTGTCAGAGCGAGATGTGGTCTTATGGACTACCCTGAGCGTAAGGCACCAGCCTCTAAGACAACAGGGAAGGTTAATATCAATGGGGGTTCAACCCCATTATCACTAGAAGGTTTGAACGAGGATGATGTTGGCTTAACCATGCAAGATGGGCAATACTACGATGTAATGCTATCTTTTGCAGATATTCTCGACACGCATGGGGAATCTAGAAACACAGTTGTGGACTGCTCTGAGAACAATCAAACTGTATCTTATGAAAGTAAAAGCTGTGAGAATTTCAACTAAGGGGATGCCAAACCAACACTTGTGCAAGTTGCATTAGCTGGCAAAGAGAATGGAGATGGAGTTTTAACAACCCTTGAAAATAGGCTTCTTATGAGCAGGATGATCAATACAGGAAATTCAACCAGTCAGGAAAGCCTTGATGAGAATGTGGGTTCAGAGGATGAAAAAGCTGAAGATAACGTGCCAAAATTTGATAAAGATGAAGGCAAATCAGTATAAATTTGAATGAAGATTAGCCTATATAGCAACTTGGTGGCACATACCAGAGGATGTGCAGGTTTAGAGGGGGTGGATGTCGTGCTGTGGCACGTCTATGCAGTGAAAGCATGTTCATGGAACAACTTATGTGGAATCTGGGCCTTGAGCAGCAAGGACAGATATGGAAGGTATTCACTCAGATACAGTGGCATTGGAAGCTGTATGAAGGTGTATGGAGTGGGCACTCGTATGCTGTGTTTGAAGTGGTATGGAAGCATGGGCAGCTCTTGTACTGGAAGCGTGGGCGGCAGTTTGTCCAGGAAAAATACAAGGAAGAGGAGGAGCCATTGTATTGTGTGGCCATTATGAAGCTTTAAAAAAGAAAATAAATGAAAAATATACAATATAATGTGGCCAACTTGTGGACCACGTGGAAGATATGGTGGCTGCCAGCACGTAGTCTAGAAGCTGGCAAAAAATCCAGAAGGTGGCCGCCCAGAGGAGAAACCGCCGGGTAGAGAAAGAAGGGGAGGGGGAATCGCCTTACTAAAGGCGGCAGGTAACCAGGGAAGGGGGGCTGCCTCGTTGATGAGGAGAGCCCTGTGTGTTTTGTGTGGGGGCTGCCTTGTGCGTGGAGGAGTCGCTATACAGCAACCAAAGAAGGGGGCCTCCAGTGTGAAGAACAGCGCAGCTGGTTAAGAGCTTGCAAGAGGGCTGGGAGGATTCGGCACCGTGACTGTCAGTTCACTATTTCTAGCCGGACATAATGATGGTCTAACTGCCCATTTGTATTGGCAAATATCAACTGTGGATCTTCAGAATCGTGCTGATTGCAACTCAAAATCCGTTTCAAACAAGTGGTTTGGAGCCATTGTATTTGTGGGGATCGCTTCTGGGAAACTATTTGGATAATTCTGTGTAGACAGCGAACTGTGCATTGTTTGCAAAGTGCGGGCTGTAAATGACTCAATGGGAGGGAGTTACTGCAATGACCTTTATGTCAAAGCCCTGTTGGTGATGCCAGCATATGCAATGGGTCGTCATGATTCGGTTAAATGGTCAAGTGTGCAGGTGGCTTGAAGAAGCCCAGTTTTAAGACAAAGAGAGACTTTCAAGACTGTATGAAGAAGTGTGTGCTTTGACTTGTACATGCGCCTTTGAGAGAGGAGGGAGGAGGTTTGGAAGGATTTATTTTCTCTGAAGAATCAAATCAAGTGAATACAAAACACCAAACTCTCACAGCCAGACACCCACTGTGTTCCCGGCTAGACCGCACACGTTGTCGTGATGTGTGCGGAGTAGCCAGGAAAGTACGAGACTTCTAGCTGTGAGAGTTGGTGCCAAACCTAACAAGGGAACTCACATTCAAAATTTCCCAAAAGGCATAGGACAAAATCATCCTCAAATTCGTGTTCCAATTGCTTATCCCTTTCCAAGCATAGATTCACTGGCTTCTTTTTCCAAAACTTTCCAGCTAATCACATGTAGGCATAACATAACCTTTAAGTATTTCCAACATACATGTGTCCCCTTTCATTCCATACATCCACTGTCCATTCCCAACATCTCATAATGTTCTTTATCACCTGAAAATCTGGCTTAAAATTCCAACAACTCACAAACACAAAATGATATTCGGCATAACTTAAACATATTCATATGATTTTAAAAGAAATCCATGGCCTGCATTTAGTTCCACTAAGATAGAATCAAAATCAATTCTCACTAGAGTCGTTGCTGTATTTCTGACTCTTTGATTCCATGTCACTTGAAGGAAAATCCTCACATAACTTCATATCAAAATCCACCCTTTATTTTTTTTACAAAACCTTTGAAGGTTTGTTGGCATCGTGTATTTTACAAGAGGTAGGTAGGAAAAATAAAGAGATTTTATCCAAAAAAAACTTTACTTATCTGATGGCGGGGAAAAGCGAATTTTTTTCGAATTTCTTTTAAAAAAAATCATTCCACGCTTCACTGCAAGCAGCGTACTGCCGGCGCATAGTTGGCTTTGTGAATTTGTAGTAAGCATATCATAAGGTAGAAGCAACTTTGCTCTCTATTTCGAGCCCCAACACTCCATACACAGTCGTTCACTGCATAAAACCAAATGTACTGGTCGAATGGACGCTGTTCCCTTATCTCTGCAGATTTTTTTTCTCATACTGGTTCGCCGCCGTCTGCCTCCGGTCCTTTTTCTCTCTTTCCCCGCGGAGAACTCGCGCTTACCACTCTTTTGCAGCTATTCATCCGGATTTTCCAATTACAAAATACTGCGCTTGCTCCAGAAAATTCTAAATAAAAGAAATATCTTCCCTTTTCCACGTACGCTGCCACCCATTATATATTTCTTCTAACCTTAGCATTAAGGTTAGAATTCTCATTGCAAGGCATAACCTTAGCGCTAGTCCATCTTTCACCACACTATTCTTGTCTTTTAGGTATGATATTCCCTTCTTTTTAATGGTCACAACAATTTCCTCAAACACTTCAACGTGGATTACTCTTTGTGTTTTTGTTGCTTCCAGAGGGTATATAAGAAGTTTCTTGTCTGGCCCCCTCATGACATACATTCACCCATAAGGCATTTTAGCCGATGATACTTTGAATTCTCTGCTTTGGCACAAACACAAGATTCCCAAGGCATTCTCACACCTATGAAGACATGCTTACAAGCCCCATGTTTTCTATCTCCACATTAGATATACATAAGATACATGTACCTCTACATGATGATCCATGAAGTCCAAGTGCAGTTTTCTATCTCCACATTTCCCCAACATTCAATGAACTCTTCGGCACTGTGATGTTCATTAAATCTCCATTTCTCTTGACACCTTCATAGTTTATAAATCATCATATCGGCCCATGTGATTTATAGAATCCCCAATTGCTCATTCAAGTATTTCTCCATGCCTTCATAAATGCATTCCTTTGTGCATTGGTATGCCCTCATGCCATCATATATAACTGGATGCTTCTAACTTGCCCATGGGCTCTGAGTAACAGCAAAAACATCATCCTCCATACTCATATACAAAAAACTCCTAAATCTGACTCAGCCTCAGCTTGTCTTATTGAACCTCATATACAATATGAACATATGTACATGGCATCATATAATGACTCGTCATGGCACTTAACCCCCATGCATCTAGATGTGTATTTAATGGCCTCACATGCACGGTTTCACATCATAGACGTGCCATGGCACGACATCCACCCCCTCTAAACCTGCACATCCTCTGGTATGTGCCAAATCATCATCAAGGTCCACATATAACTGGATGTCGTCTTCATCTTCTGCAGTTCCAGGAAGATCATCCTCTTCCTCTTCAACCATATCCATACTACCACTGTCAAGCCTCTCATCCTGAATCTCTTGTGAATCAAAAGGATCATTATCATGCCTTCTTTTAAATATCTTGATTCTTTTGCCAGCCACAAGATTCTTTACTTCTGTTCCATCAAGCTCACACAGAGTATACGTAGCATTTCCATGCACATTCTTGACAATGTAAGGGCCAAACCATCTTTTTGCAAATTTTCTTTGAACAGTGAATTGGTTGTCAAGGCTACTATCATACATTAGAACCCAATCACCTTCTTCAATAGGTTTTGGCCGGAGTCTGTGTCTACTATCAAATCTTTCTTTATTTTTCAACCTTGCATCTTTCAAGCGAGCTTTAGCAAGCTCTATATCTCCAGGCCTCCTCTCCAACTGTCTTATTCGCAATGCAAGGAGGTCATCTCTGCTCAATCCTTCGACCCAGGGCAATACATTCCAAGTTAGAACTACTTCTTCAACTGGCATCACTGGCTTCTGACCATACATCAATTCTGCAAGCATGTATCCTGTCACTGAGCTATGAGTTGTACGGTCAGCCCACAAGGCATATGGTAGCAGCTTTGGCCACTCTCGCATTCTTTCTCTGCATGCCTTAGCCAAAGCTTTAATGATTGGAGGATGTCCTCGCTCACTTTTTCCATTGCCCTCAGGATTGTAAGCACATGTTAGGGACAGTTTGATACCAATTCTAGAGAAGAATTCCCTTGCTTCTTCAACATCTAGCTCACCCCTATCAGCTGTTATTTTCCCAACACAACCATATCGGCAGATCACATCTTCCAAGAGAAATTTGCATACTGTTTCCGTACTCTTTGTTCTAAGAGCACGCCCTTCTACCTGATTTGTCAAATCTTCTCTTGCAAGTGCTATATACCGCATCTGCCAAATTCCCAAAGGCATTGTAACTAGATCCACTACCCATTTGTAGTGCATGGCAGGTGGGTAGGTTGGTTGCAAGCCATCACGATGCCGCACATTTGAGTACATTTGGCATACTATGCATGTTTCCACATATTGGGAAATATCCTTGTACATTCCTCGCCACCAATATTTTTCCTTTATTTTGGTAAAGGTGGCCCATACGCTTCTATGTCCAGCCCAGAGACTCTCATGGAATTCTTTCACAAGCTTTCCTTGAGTCTCTTTATCACATACGACTCTCTGTGGCATAGCATTCCTCTGCTTAGGATGCTTCCAGAGATACCCATCCTTTAGAAAGTAACCATATGCTTTTCTGCGGATCCTCTTAAATTCAGAGTCAGACCAATTTTCTTGCCTTGCCAGAGTACTCAAATATTGACCAATAAGCAACCAATCTCCTTCATATATTTCCTCAATAAAAGACTCAAGTGCATTTGATAGGCAAATATGATCCCCTTTTGCATATGCTGTAGTATAGAACTTTGTACCCACATCATCAATGTCACTAATCATCTCTTTCTCATCTTCATACCTGGCTCTTGATAGCATATCTGCAACTGGATTATCTTTTCCCGCAATATGCTCAAACTCAGGATTTAGTGACTTGATATAAGCAATCCACCTAAGCATAGCAATATCTGGAGTGGTACAACTTGCTATCATCCCAAGAAGTGGCAAGCAATCAGTTTCCACAAGTACAGATGCCCCAATAAGATATTCTTTTTCACATTTTAGAGCAGTGACTATCCCCCATAATTCTCTCTTGATCTGTGGATACTTTCGTTGCCGAAAGCTTAATACCTTTGCTCCAAATCTAATTACATACCTATGATCATCCTCATCATCTTGCCCTACTGCCCATCCTATCCCAGTAGGACTAGTATCAACTGTAATAATCACAGGCCTGCCACACTCATAATCTGCCTTTCTCAACGTGGGTGATGATTGGAGCAAATATTTCAGCTTCCGCATAGCTTTAATATGTACTGCACTCCACAGAAATTTTTGATTTTTCCTCAAAAGTTGATAAAGAGGATCTGCTACATGTGCATAATGTGGGATCCAAATAACATAAAAGACGCATGCTCCAAGAAATCTCCTCAGCTCTGTAACATTAATGCATATTTCCTTCATTCTTTGTATTGCATCTATCTTGGCTGGACAAGGACGGCGTCCACTAGTACTACAAAGATGTCCCACTATTAGCACTTCACCAACCCCAAACACTGATTTCAGCCCAGATAAAGTAAGATTCACTTCTTCAAGCCTGGATAGAATCATGTCACAATCCTTTATATGATTTGCCACAAACTTGCGGCACCCTTTTGAATCCAAATCCTCATCTTTGTCTTTCTCATCACAGCCCTTTATTGGCACATCATCCAAAAATGGCATAGTTTTTTGTGGTATGAAGTCTCGTAAGACTTTATTCATTCCATTCATCATATGTGCCACTAAGTTAGTGGCTCCCTGAGGTAAGGTACACATCCTTACTAATCCCAAAGGAGTTCTCATTGTGGTCAAGTCCCTGCTTTGTATATCCAGCTGGAACTGATCATATCCCGAATACAGATCACCCATAGAGTATATAGCTTTCCCTGCAAATGCTTCTGCAAACTCATCCACAATTGGACCTGCTCCCACATTCCTGATTGTGACTTTGTTTACAGGTTGCATGTCTTGAATAAAGCGCAATGTCCCATTTTTCTTTGGTACAGTAAACCATCTATTGGAATATGGGGCACATGAAGGCTCCAAGATTCCCATCCTGATCTTTTCCTTTAGTAATTCCATCAACTTTGGCAAGAGAGCCTTTGGTACTGGAATTGGCCGCAGGTTCCAGGGCACATGTGGAACAGTAAAGATCACCATTGGTGCTGTTACACTTGGATCAACACAGCCTATCTCATGCGGCTGAAAAGCAAAAGCTTTCCCATGTTTTACAAGCATCTCCTCAAAGCATTCCCTTTCCACTGGCAACAGAAAATCCTTCTCACCAATCTTCAGCTCTTTTAGAGTTTCTTGAGTAAATTTATGCCCAATTTTCTTTGGATCTCTAAGATTTGGCTGCATAGAAGCTTCATCTATCTTCTCCTTGCTTCCTGGTGGCAAGGGCAAGGCAACTGGTTTCATCTTCTTTGCAACCGTTTTGTACTTTGTATCAACATGAGCATCCATCTCACAATTCATGTTTTTACATTCCACCCCCTCAAATTCTTGGATTATATCATACATCTCCACAGATGACACCTTTATCATTTCATTTCCACCCTGTAAGCATGCTCTTCCCATATCAAAAAGCACATCCATAGTATCTACAAATGACACCTCATCAAGCACCCCTGAAATAAACTCATTCTTCTCCAAAAGACCACACTGCTCAAAACTTTTTTGTTCATTTTGTATATGTTTTTGCATGCCACGCTTCAAATCCTTACTTTTTACAAAAACCAGTGATCCATAGCTGGAGAATCCTTGAAAATTTGCTGAAAAACTATTTACATTGATTGAGTCCTGCGAGAACTCATTTCCCCTTGTACCATTGGAATCCCGCTTTACAATGGCACCTGGCCAAAATCCCTCATCTCTCTGTAATTCATAAACTCTCTGTTTATCTTTGGGAGTGACTGTGCCCGAAGAGACTCACGATTCCTTTCATGATTAATGCAAACTGTCAAAAACTGAACAGCTTTTTTGCCATCTTTACTCCTTATTCTTGCATATGCTGAACCATCATCCAAAACCTTTGTTTCCATCCTTACAACTGTAATGTAGGGTTGCCCAAGGATAAGGGGATACGATGACATCTCCTGAACAAAGAAATTCTGATCATCCTTCACATCCCCTATAGTTACCCTTACATTTGGACATGCTGCATAAAGCTCTCCAGATGAATTATTAGCTGCTTTAATCATCCACCCATGATCCACATCCATTGGCCACTTACATTTGTTGTAGAGATTTTTGGCCATAAGATTTATTTCAGACCCATGATCAATTAGAGCGACATACGGCTCTTCCAAATCACCTATCTTGACAAGGGTTTCAGTGGTTGCTCTTGCCCAATGGCTCCTGGAGTAATGACTCTTTGTAAGAACTTCTTTTTCATCATCCTCTTCCACAAAGCGCACTTGTCGTGCCCCATCAGCAGAGTGATTACATTCCGCCACATTTTCTCTCTCTTCCTTTTTCTGTACCTGTACTCCATGAGTCTTGGAAGTGCTTGCCTCCCCTTGTGATGGAATAGATTCAATTATGGACTGCCTTTTTCTTCGTATAATATCAATTATCTCATCATGAAATTCTTTCTTTGCAATCCCCAAGACTTCCCCTAGTGTGAATTCCACCCTGCTGTTTAGAATTCTCTCTTCAAGCACCTTTTTGAGATCTGTTGCAACTTCAATATCAGATTGAAGCTTGTAGAGTGGACTTTTCCCTTTACCCTTCTCCTTCATTTTTGCTGGCACTTCTTCCATTGAAACATCATGTG
>NC_141082.1:19262098-19342098 GCF_041138505.1 Cibotium barometz | reverse complement strand
TTGAAGGGCCTAAGACATTTCCTTACTAACTACTTGAATCACATCGTGCAGGATGCTTCTACTAACTACCTGAATTTGAAGGGCCTAAGACATTTCCACAATAAAAGGAGGCCTTACATGACGAAATTATACTTCGTATATACCTTCCATGCCACCTCAACTAGCTGCCTACCACACGAGGGCTACCTAAAACTTATCACCAATATACCCTGTTACTACTACTAGCTGTGCTGGGATTGGTCCCAAACCATAGCGGTACTCCACCTTCATGGTGTATCCTAGACCATCCACACATTTCCACCCAAGTAGAAGCTTCACCCCCATCGAGTTGGGTGACATGACAATGTGGTTTTACCATTAGGAAAGGGGGTATGTTAACCACTTCGTAGGTTAACATTGTTTCACCCGCCCGACCTACCATAAAGTGTGGTACCATCTTACCTACTTGAATAGGTACTTATCTTTTTAAGACAATGTTAGAACATATAAAGCGGTGTTACCTTGAGCTTAATGTCAAATGGGGAAAGTCTAAGGGCTTCGAGTACATAAGTCTAAGGTCTTTGAGTACATACTTTCTTAAGACTAGTGAATAGAGGCCATATCAATTTTAAGTTTGATTGGCCAAGTGAATAGAGGCCGGATCATTTTTAAGTTTTATTGGCCTAGTATGCAAATTAGTCACTTGTATATAAGTTATTTTTTATACCAAGCAATACACAATCATGTCCTTGCAATAGAGTACTTGTGAGCTCTTCTCTTCTCTACTCTTGCTTGTTTCTTGTG
Source organism: Cibotium barometz (assembly GCF_041138505.1). Classification (NCBI taxonomy): domain Eukaryota; kingdom Viridiplantae; phylum Streptophyta; class Polypodiopsida; order Cyatheales; family Cibotiaceae; genus Cibotium; species Cibotium barometz. The sequence goes on along the minus strand of NC_141082.1, from coordinate 19,341,315 downwards.
CTCTATTGGATTCTTGCATGCTAGATGGATGCTTGTTTGAATAGTTTTGTTTGTAGCTTACCTCTTTTCTAAGTGTGGTATTATGTTTATGGATCTAAAGCATAATATAAATTGATTTATTGATCAAGATATAATAACAATATACTATTTATAATTTGAGAGAGTTTATAACAACCATAAATTCAAGCTATAACTTTCTTTCTTAATAATTAAGGTCCATGTATAATCTCTTCAAGAGAGCTTTGATGACTCACAATTTTGGCACACCATTGTAGATCTCATGCGACAAGTAAAAACCACGACTCCTCATGTAGATCTCATGCGACAAGTAAAAAGCACAACTCCTCAAATTAATGGGGCAAACCATTGTACATCTCATTCACCGATAACCTTAGGAATTCAACTTTTAATCAATGACATACAATTTGGTAGTGTCATCCAAGTGTTCAATACTCTCTCTTAATGGCAAATTAGAAGAGGTCCTAAATACCAAATAGAACTTTGTGCTACATAGCTTATGGCCACTTTAATGCTTCAACAATCATGGTCTCCCATTGTTGGTAACTTGAATGCCTTTTACCTAAAAACTTAAGAACAAGAGGACCCATGATACCCCCCCTTATTGCTTGCCCATATCTTGTATTTGGGTTGGTCTTCATACCAAATTAACTTTGTTAACCTAGCTACTAGTAGGCTCTTGGTTATACTTGTAGGAGAGAGATGTAAGGATCATATTGCAAGAACTTTATAGAGCCCAAGATATACCTCTTCTCTCACCAATGATGAATTATGATTGAAGAATATTGTTTAGATTTATTAAGATTTAGAGACATTAAGAAGAGGAGTATAGAAAATAAGCTAGAGAATATAAGCAATTATTATGAAATGCTAGGGAGTTTACACAACCAAGAAAGTTGATGTAGAGTGTGGGTTTTGAAATACATAGAAACATCTCTTCAAATTGTGTTAATTATCACACTTGGCACCCATTGACGCCATGAACATTTGTTCTCAGTTTTTTTAAAAAAGGTTCCTCTACATGTAGACACCTTACTATGCTATAGATAAGACCAAGAATGACTATATTATGGATAGGGTTTCAGATGATATTATTATTTTTTGAGACATTGTCTAGCATGGCTTGAGAGTGCCAACCTTAGACAAAAAACAGATATTAATTTGCCTAAAATATGATGTGAATATAACTATATTTATAGGGAGCATGCTCTATCAAAGAAGGTACATATGTTGTCCATTTTATTTTTTTAAAAATAGCAAGATATTTTTTAAAAATGGATATCAAAGCTTGCCATAAACATCGTGCTCCATTGAACTGCATAGATCATGTAGTTGTATAAACCATTACTAATATCTTTAATCCATAACTATATAAAAGAATTGTTTTAAGAGAAAGTGTATATGTTTTGTTAGAGAGATTTTCACACACACACACACACACACACATTACATATTAAGCATGAACAACCAAGGCACAAGGAGAGGAGAGAAAAGAGAAATCTTGGATTTCTAAAAACAAGAGAAAAAATCCCTTCGATTGCAACGTGGCATGCTGGCTTTCGTTTGCTCATCGCACCTGCAACACAATCGGTTTTTTTTACTCTGACGCTTCGTTTCATTTTCTTTGACGGTTCGTTTTGTTTGCTCATGGCACCCCCTCCACCTCCTTCACCCCGTCCATCACCTCCACCCCCTCCACCCCCTTCACTGCCTCCATCACTTCCTGCGCCTTCTCCTCCATCACCTCCTCCGTCTTCTCCACCCCCTCCTTCGAGCCTTCCGCCCGTCGCCTCCTTCCCCTTCTACCTCGTCCCTCCCTCCCCCACCCCTCCTTCCTCAGACGCCATGCTCTCTGCCCATCACCCTCTCTTCCAGCAGTCTTACCCCGGCTTTTAATGAGTCCATCTTCACATACAATGCATCCGTGGCCAGCAGCGCATCCGAGATCCGAGTGACCGTCTACTTGCCCGAGGACAAGGTAGGTTCTGAATATTTTTCTAAACATATATGAGTTATACGTCGAGAACGACATGAGTACCGTTGGTGTGTAGATATATGTAGGTTACATAGTTAGCATGAATAGCACGTCGGTTGAGAGTGGAGTGGTGAGCTCTATCCTCGCATTAGGAGGGCGGAGAGAGACAGTATCCATACTAATCTACGTATCGTCGACATATTTGGTCGATGTAACACGAGACAAGCTACATGCACCAAATAGAGATTATTCACTTTATGGATTAAGTTGGTACAATTAGCGTAATACGTACTATAATTACAAGCAATAGGAGGGGCTTGGCACCTGCTTACATCGCATTGAAAATCGTTGTAGCAAGCGTAGTTTTATGCTTGGCGTGATCATGTTTGCAATCATTTGGGCCCTTCAGAGAGAGACATGAACATGCACGTGCACACATATACACAAAGATATACACACGGACATATTTACATGCTCACACACATGTATATGCACACACTCACACATGGATGCACACAAACACAAACATACACACCACATACACACACTTACACCATACACACACTAGCACATACACATAATCAAGACACTTGCACAATGCAGCATGCATGAAATCAACATTACACAATATCACACACGTGTATGTGCACATACAATCACATATATACGTGCAAGTGTGTGTGTATGGGGAAGAGAGAGAGAGAGAGAGAGAGAGAGAGAGAGAGAGAGAGAGAGAGAGAGTTTCTATGCATGTGTGAGGGGATGTGAGAAGAGAGCACGTGTATGTGTATGCATGAGAGAGATGTACATGTGTGTGTGTGTGAGAGAGAGAGAGAGAGAGAGAGAGAGAGAGAGAGAGAGAAAAGGCTATATTGCATGTGTATGTGTATGTATGTGAGAAAAGAGAGGATGTTTGTGTGTGTGTGTGTGTGTGGGAGAGAGCACCTCTTACTACCCTTCTATACGCATTAAATTTAATCAAAATTATTTAAAATTATGCGTTTATATTTTTAAATACATGTATATATGTGTGTATAAGTATGTGCGTATGTATCTAAAACATAATATTGTATATACTAATATTTACATATGTGTGTGTGTGTGTGTGTGTGTGTGAGAGAGAGTATGTTTGTTGCATACGTGTGTAAGAGAGAGAGTGGGTGAGGAGAGAGAGGGAGTGTGCATGCATGCGTGTGCCTGTGTGTGTGAGAGAGAGAGAGAGAGAGAGAGTGTATACATTTGAGAGAGAGAGTTTCAACATTTGAGAGTGTGTGCGTGAGAGAGAGAGAGAGGATCATGTGTGTGTGTGTGAGAGAGAGAGAGAGAGAGAGAGAGAGAGACATGCCTAGAGGGGGAATAAAGAGAGAAAGAGAGAGAGAGAGAGAGAGAGAGAGAGAGATATGGCTATAGAGAGGAAACCGATTCTTTTCTGCAACCTTGGTGGCCACAACAATGTACAGGTCCAATACTAGTATATATATACGTATGTACATACATGCGTGCATGTGTGTGTGTGTGTGTGAGAGAGAGAGAGAGAGAGAGAGAGAGGGAAGGGGGGAGGGTTAAAAAATAAAATAAACATGTACATACATACTCCAAGGTGCTTTATCTTCCTTATTTTTTTACGATTTTTTGTGTTTTTTTTAAAAAAATAGGAGAAGGAATATCCCCAACTTCTAACTCAAGATAGAAAAATTGGTAATGAAAACAACAAAATCAAACAAAAACTCCAAGTGTAGCTTTCCTCCAAGCATTACCAAGTATGCACACACACTTCAACACACAAAAATTTCCACAGCTAATCTAATTTCTTCGATTCCACACAAATCTTATCTACATAGTTTTTCACAATGCACTTCCAAAATGCAAAGGTAACAATTAATCTTACATAGTGGGAGATGGAACTCTAAAAAGATAGAAGAAACAATGGTGGTTTCCTTGGCAACGGTGCCAAAAATGTTATGTCCTACTATACCTCCCAAGAGAACTCCACACATTCACCAATGGAACAATCAATAGACAACAATCGTCTTGTAGGATACTTACCAATGCTCCAAGCTCACGTCCCTTGAGGCTCTCTAAGATTTCTTGTAGAAGCTCCAATCCTCTAATCTCCACCTCTACTCTGTCATCACAGGTGGAGTCGCTCACACCACAATGCACGACAATTGTCCTCACTCTCCCACACACAAGCATAGAAGAGATACATGCACTAGAGTACACTCTCTCTCCATCTCTCTCATACACAAGATAAGACAAGAGCTCTCATAGCACAAAGGAGGATTGTGTGTTTCCATTATGAAAAATTTCCTTGTATACAACTGGCCCTTATTCAAACTTGGGCGCCCAAAACTTACTAACTAAAGCCTTGGTTGGCCAGAATCTTATTCAAGCTTGTGGTAGTTTCCTTCCTACGTCATTAGCATCAATTTAACACATTACATACATATTCCAAGGTATTATATCTTTTCAGCTTGTGGCAATTTCCTTCCCTCCTCATTAGCATATTCAATTCATTTGGGCACACTCCCAAACAATGCAAAAACCCATCATTGAAGCATCCTCCTAGCCCAATGGTAACATCTGATATGATAAAGGTACGAAGTGAGATCATTAAATTACTTTCAAAAGTGTCTCAAAAGCACATTAGGTTGCATTAAGTTTAAGCAAGATCGTTCAATTAAGTAATTTAAAAGCTTTATAAAGCACATCAAGTCAAAGTGAGTTATTTTTGAGACTCTTAAGTGAGATCATTTATTACATTGAGTAGAAAAGAGATCATTTAATTACATTGAGTGAGAGAGAAACTGTACTAGTGAATGCTTTAGAACAACAAGATACAAGAAGGAGTCCACCATGGAGTAAAAGTCTAAATAGGCTCAAAATTGGAAGCTCATAATGTCTAGATTTGTTGACATGCTTCAAAGATGACTGTTAATTGTGTTGTAAGTTTGAAAACCTTGCCCTCCTCTTTGTCCTGAAAAAATGTTTGAAGTTTAAACTTCAATAAGTAAAGCATTATACTCTTTAGACTTTAGTCATTAGAGCATCAAAGAACGTTTCATAAAGGTGATGTTACATAGTAAAGGCAAAGGGATCAATGATTCCATATCTCCATATCTCTAATTTGTGTCCCGTGGAAGCTTGGTGAAACTCTTCCTTAAGATAATATAGAGATAGAGATATAGAGAAGAGAAGGTTGGATAGAATTTGAATTTGGAGGTTGGAGACGTGCATGCAGATCAGCCCCTCACGGAGCATCATGTCATGCGACTCCATATCCATATCACTGCATTATATTGATGTACATGGCTTGCAAAATGGGAAAAAAAACAATGCACACGTGTGGAGATCAACCTCTCGCAACCTCTCACATCACTAACCTGGCTTTGAATGACGACTCAGAATTGGTGCAGCAGGAGCTTCCCTGTAGCTTCCAATGGCGATCAGGTCTCTTCTTGCTTCGAATTAACCAAATTACTAAAATAGAAGCAAAATCCTTAAGACGAGATTAACGGCGATCTAATCCAATTAATGCTAAGATTTATAATTTCCATCAAAGACGCCGTCGATCTTATCTTAGATCAGTCGATGGAGATTTGCCCGAAGAGCGAGTTGTTTTCCAGCACCGTGCGGATGAACTCGGGTGGATACCCGCCAGAACTGCACCAGGAAGAGCATGCCGGTGCCTCATCAGAGGTGAGATCCTCGCAGAAAGCCATGGCGCGGCGGCCGCCGCTGCAGGCAGTGAGGCAGAGTCTCATGGACCGGATGGGGGTCGCGAAGCGATTCCCCATGAAGTACCGCCAGGCCGATCTCCTCTGCGGGGGCCGTGCTAGGGTTGCCTGCGTTGCAGTTTCTGTCAGGGAAGGGGCCTGGTCTGTGTTTGCTGTCAGGGTTTGGGCCTGCCGTGGGGCGTGCTCTGTGTTTTCTGTTAGGGTTTGGGCATGCCCTTGGGCCTGCTGTGCGCTCTCTGCTTGGGCTAGGGTTAGGGATTGCGATTGTTTTGTTAGGGTTTTGGGGATGCTCTGTGCTGTGGCCAGCAATGGCTGGGTAGGGGTGGGACAGTGTGGGGGTGGTGACGAACTGGGACCTGCTCGGTATGTATGGGCTTGGTTGCAGCCGCGGGCGTGTATGGGAAGTCTGGAAGGTTGTGAACATGGTGCTGGTTTCTGTCCTCGTGATCCATCGTGTCCCGACCCAATAGCACACGGGTCCACATGTGCCACATCTGCAAATTTTTTTTGGGATTTACTCGCAAATTCATTTCAATTAGTAGAATTATAAATACACATTATATAGCGAGCAACATCCTCTTACACATTACATATAGCGAGAAACTAGAATGCTTGGGTAGCCTTATTCTCTTGATTGCTTTCACCTGTGCATTGTCAACGTACTTTAAAAGAACATGTGTCCTTCCATTCATGTATAAACATCTTGAATCGCTTGAATAAAGATGGACACTTCAACCCATACCATTTCTGCAGCATGTCTTCTTCGTATGCGTGTCTTTCTCAAGTTTATATGAACAACTTATAGAGCTCGAACGAGCATGAACATCAAGCCTATGGTTATATTCGACGTGAGACATCGATGGACATCGATAGAGATCTCCGAGTACATCGCAAGGTAGATAATTCCAAATTCATTACCACATTTGAATCTAAGCTACACATCATTCATCAACTCATAGGATTTTCGTGCTTGTTTGTGTGAGTGAAGCTTTTAAAAAAACCATACATAAAGTATGGTGCGGAGTTGGCACAATCCTCCTCGAAATTTAATAAACATAGGAGAACGTGCCCTTCCCCTGCTTTGCAAATAGCACTTTTGATATCAAAAGTGGACCAAAACACCTTCAATGTTGAAGGCGGCCATTAGTCCTACGTATTGATTCATGATACAAAACTCATTTTCAAATGTGGTAATGAATTTGTAATATTTTAATTTGCGAGGTACTTTTGAATCCCCATCGAACATAAGAACAGACTTCAACTCATCAATTTGCGGATGTCAGTCTGGCATTTGCTTCCAAGTATGCTTTCAAATTCATGTTCATTCAAGCATTTCAAATATGCTCTACATTACACGAAGTATGCTACCTAATCACTCACATAAAATATGGTAAAAGAATTTAAAAAAACAATCTTGTTTTGCAAGCTTCAGAGCATGGAATGCACCTAGTTTTGATGATGATGATGATAATGTGTGTGTGTGATGTTCTTAAATCTCTTCTTTACTCCATGGATTAGACTAACTAGGTGTTACATTAGACTAACTAGGTGTTACATAAGACTCTCATTTAAGCCCACTACCCTCTAAGCTATTGTCACTAGCATAAAAGGGCCTAGTTTTGATGTTCTTAAATCTCTTCTTTACTTTAGAGCATGGAGTGCACCTAGTTTTGATGATGATGATGATAATGTGTGTGTGTGATGTTCTTAAATCTCTTCTTTACTCCATGGATTAGACTAACTAGGTGTTACATAAGACTAACTAGGTGTTACATAAGACTCTCATTTAAGCCCACTACCCTCTAAGCTATTGTCACTAGCATAAAAGGGCCTAGAATGAGAAATGTAATTCGGCAAACTTTATTTTTTAAAATGAAAAAAAAACCATACTAACCAGTATTTGTAGTGTGATGGAAGTGGCCGCAGGAGCGCTAGTCCAGCAAGCTTGCAGGACTTTAAGCAACCTCCAATTTAGGGAGGGACCTCATCTAGGAGACCCTCTTCACAACAACACCATAAGCCGGGCAGCACTCTTGCGTGAGCTAGTCAGTCACAAGACAAACTAAAAAAGAGAGAACACAAACACACACACACACACACACACACACACACACACACACACACACACACACACAATTATAAATTAGTCATGATCACTTCCAAACTGCATCAGTTTCTCCCATATGTTTTACTAGTGTAATGGCTAGGTGATACAATGATGATTCCCCCTTCCTTTGATCTTTCATGTAATGGCCTTCACTAATTTGAGCAGTGTCCCGCTGCATTTCCAACAATTTGCATCAATTCAGTAAATTTCAGTTGTTTTTAGCATGCTTGGGTAGCCATGTGGGCTTGCTTAGACAACCCAAGGTAAAAAATGGCGTGGAGAGCTCCTGGCGCACTGCAGCACCGACCAAGGTCCCCCAAGTAAGCCAGGAAAGCATCTACTCTTATCTCCTTCTTACACTTAAAGAGGGTCACTGGCCCTATGCCATCCATGTCATCGTCCACCAGCACGGGCTTGAAAGGGAACTTGTCGAAAATGATGCGCATGGCAGGATCCTAGAAAGGCCCCATCTCCCTACCGAATTTCGAGTACATAGCATCCACCTCGTTGCTCACGGAGGCCCCAGTGTAACCCCAGGCCAACAAGATTCCCCCGGGCTTTCTAAGAACATGCTTGGCCTAGGCATAGAATGAGTCAAGGTCAAACCAGTGCCAAGATTCCCCCAGGCTTTCTAAGCACATGCTTGGCTTGGGCATAGAATGAGTCAAGGTCAAACCAGTGCCACAGTCATGATCCACCGAACCCTCCCCTCCCCTCCCCTCGCACGATCCTCTCCAATTCTTCCTTTGACATCTGAGCAAGCGAGTAAACAAACGTTAGGTTCTCCCTACTCTATGCATGCTTTCTCTTGTGGTGCTCTGCAACTTGCCAAAAAAGATGAATAGGATCTAAGGCCAAAATTTCTCCCCAAGTTTTGAGTTTTCCTCTTGCCTCAAGAAGCCTCTACATTTCAAGATATTCATTTGAAAAATCCCCAACCCCAATTTCGGACGTCCATAACTTCTACATATGAGCTCAAAATTTGTCGGAGATTACAGATCTAGAATCTACTCGTCGAGCTCTTTCCATAGATATGTCACATGATATAGTTTTGCTCGCTCGATTTCAAATTCAATTTTGGCGAGAAACTTTGAAATTCAAACTTCTTGCTGTTTGAAGAACAAGAAGGTATCTAAAGTCAAAGAAACTTAACGTTTTAACAAAAAGTCATTAAAATCATAATATGGTAGCTTAAAGGGCCCCTATAGACCTCAACCTTCCCCTAATGATCCCTTTGGCCACAAAAGATCCTATCAGTGTCTCCTCTGGACCGACTAGGTGGTCCAAAACCACACAAGTACTGAGTCTTGACCAAACATCGACACCTTTGGCAATCGTGCTGGGGAATGTTATGCCAGATAGGCGGGTAGAGAGATAGAGGCTAGTATAGGTTAAGTCTTGCACGGTCAGTAGAGTAAGCTAGCCAAAAGAAGCCCATAAAGAAAGCACACACTAACTAGTGTCAGGAATGCTAACTAGAGAGTCATACAAGAACAATGGAGCAGGCATGAAGAACAAAGGAAGCTCCAATAGGGAAATGCAATACCGTTGTAGATAGGCGGAAGTTGTAGAACAAGAAGCACCACTACACCGTCACTAAGAAGCTTAGTACACGGGAATCAAGAAGAAGATCACCAAGAACCAGACAAGATTGCACAGCAGCTAGAAAGATTGATTTCGAAACCACTAAGGAATTAGGAAGAAGATCGCCAGGAACTACCAAACAGGAGGTAGTAAGCTCAGGAAGGGAAAGAACTGGTAGCTATGGGCAAGATGTCCCTCAAGTACCCAAAATTAAAAGGCAAGAGTGAGGAGGATCAAGATTCCCACATCTTTGCCTTTGAAACCACATTCCAGGAAAACAGAGCTTCGTTGGGGCAAAAGATGGAGTATTTTTCTACAACGTTGTTTAGGATAGACCTTTGGCGGATTTTATTAAGTCATATGTATGGGTTTTGATATTCGGTTAGTTTTTTGGATCTTGGAAGTTAGAAGTCATGGGAGTCTTTATATATGGGGTAGTTCTTTTCAGTTATATACAAGGAAGATGGTTCTTGGCGGTTTTCTGTGTAGCTATGGCGGATCCTGAATAGAATGATGCAGTTTGCCAGTTATTCTGTCTTATTTTCTGTTTCCTATCTTGTGTGTTTTGTGAGTTGAGTATAGTGGAGAATACAATGTTGTGTGGGAATTGTTTACGCCGTTGTAGTGTAGTTCTGTGTGTAGATGAGGTTTTCTCTTATTTGTCATAGTGGATGTAATCTGGAAATGTCAAAATTAGCATAGAAAACTGCTTTGCTCATACACCAATATACACTGGAGATCACGGTGCTTATGACGGGTGTTCATGGTCGAGTTTGCTCTCTTCTGTAAGGACGGGTGCCAAGAAGATGCCGAGCAGTAGTTAGGGCGACAGTTACAGAGGCGGCTATGGTTTCTTGGAAGTCAAAGAGAATTCACAGCAATTTATTCATTCGTATTTCACAAGGTGGGCAACGAGGCAGCGAGGACTGCAGAGCATAGAGAGAATGACCAGAGTGCATAAGGGCATGAAGGTGGTGACGATAGTGGGATGCAAAGTGACAGTTCTGAGTATGAGTCAGAGCCGGGTGCAGAAGATTTAGAAGACATAGAGGAGTATGGAGGAATTTTCAATGAACAGGAGGAGAATAGACAATGGGATCCGGTTGTTGTAGGAGGAGCTGTTTTGCAGCAACTGTTTCTAGTAAGAAGACGATTGGAGTTTGATCCTCTGGGCATTGGAGGGGGCATACCAGCACCACCTCCATCACCAGTATCATCATCATCATCTTTTACAGGGCATTTGACCCCAAATACGTGAAGGAAAATGGCAGCAGCAGCAGCGGCTAGAGCAGATTTTCGCATCAAATTTGGGACCTATTCAGGGAAGTCTAAACAAGACCCCGATTGCCATGTAGCTCAATTTGAGACAAGGTGGTAGGCCAGAGGATTTGACGGAGTGTATGATGCGCAAGCCAAGATGCGACAATTCCAAGCGACACTTGAGGGAAGAGCCATGTAGTGGTTGAGTAATTTCAATGCAGGACACTTTGCAGATTACATGGCATTAAAGAATGCATTTTTGAATAGATTCCGGAAGGAGAAAACTCCGAATGATGTTCTTACAAAAATTAAAGCAATTAAGCAGAAGAAGATGTTTGTGGAGGATTACACTCAGAAGTTTAATCAGTATTTGAAGAGGCTTACAAATGCAGAGTGGCTGACGGATGAAATGTTGGTTGGGTACTATATGAATGGTCTACGCAAGGAACTGCGGAATGCAGTATAGCAGGTGTGGATATCGGAGCAGGTTTGGATGACTTGGTAGAGACTGCAACAAGAGCAGAGAAGAGATTTGGAGTAATAAATCCGAGTCCTTCAAAGAGGAGCTCTCGGGAAACGAAGAAGAAGGAAATTCTGAGCACTGTGCCAGTTGTTATGCCCCTAGACTAGAGTATGGAGTTCTTTGTAAATCCAAGTGTGGGAGAAGATGCCATAAGTGCAGTTTTGTTACAGTAAGGAAGAGAGCATTCCTATATGAGGCCAATATATTTTGTTAACAGAACAAAACAATTGGGGAAAGGACTTATTCTAAAGCAGAGTTAGTGATGGTGGCTGTGGTTTTTGCCTTAAGAAAATTCATATCTTATTTATTTCCTATATGAGGCCAGTATATTTTGTTAGAAGAACAAAGATAGTTGAGAAAAGGGCTTATTCTAAAGCAGAGCTAGTGATGGTGGCTATGGAATTTTCCTTAAGAAAATTGAGATCTTATTTACTTCCAAAGCCTTTCACTATACTGACTCATTACTCTTTACTTCCTCATTTGATTAAGTCTGATCTTCCATCCAAGAGACGGTCAAAATGGTTGGTTGAGCTGCAAGAGTTTCAATTCACTTGTATAGTGGAGGATATAACCAGAGCTACATTGGTAAATATTTTAACATACTGACATAATCCTTTAGTGTTAAGCAAAGAGACAGTGATGAAGAAGAAAGTGCCCAGGTGGAAGGATCTTGAAGTAGATTTGCCAAATGCTTTTACTCTATTTTTTGATTGGAGACTTTAAGAGAAGCTCAGGGGTAGCTAGTGGAGGGTTAGTTTTGTTGGATCCAGAAGGTGCAATAGTAAGTCAAGAAGGGATTAAGTTGCAAGTGTAGACCAGCAATGAAGCTGAGTATGCCATTTTAGAGTATGGACTTCAACAGTGTCTTAAGAGAAGAATTAGTAGACTTGTTATCAAAGGAGACAACTTACTGGTCATTAGACAACTTCAAATTGTCTGCTGGCTGCTTGGTTTTGAGAGATTTTAAGACAAGGTTGTGAGACTAGCTGACTATGGAGGACACTTTAGGACTCTAGAGAGTAGATTTCTCATAGGAAACAAGTAGAGGTTTTCGGAGGCAAGTTTCAGTCAGTTCTGTCACAGCTAAAAACTGTTCTGGTCAGGTCGGAGTCACAGGAGAGGCTCTGAGTTCAAAGACTAGAGATACTAGAGGTGAGAGTTAACTTAAGAGGACAATCTGAATAGGAAACAAGATTAAATAGGGAGGTTGGGAGGGTACTAAGTATTCAATTGGGGAAGCTGAGGACTAGGGGACGTTAGCTGGGTGTGCTAGTGCCCTCCAGTGTTGTTTTTGTAGGGTTATGGTGCTTTTGATAGTCTCCTCTCACGGTGGTGTGCTTTGAACGGAGCTATAAAGGCACGTTCACTCGGACACATCAACGCAACTAATGCAACTATGCCCAATGAGATAAGCTAACGCTAATGCGTTGGGCCACCAATCTACCTAGGCTAAGAGAGTTTGTCATGCTAGCATAGAGGCCAGTTCCTGCATTTGTCAAGATCCCTGATGTAACTCTTGATCTTGTTTCCACATAGGAGTCGCATCCAGATAGGAATGACTCTAAGTGCAAATCCCAGTTAGAAGGCATATCTTAACAATAAAGTGCTCGACACAGACAAAGTATCAAATAGACTTACACAGCACAGAAAAAGGAGATTCATTACATAGACAAATCACTTGTATCACTAGATCAGAGGTTTAACTAAGGTACAATGTCGTATTACACTCTCAGTTAATTTTTCTACTCTCTCCTCTATCCTGTATATCTCTCTCTGGATAGTTTCCCTTTTCCCTTTTACATCTGCTTGAGTACTACCTGTTGGCAAGATTTAGTTACAAGGTTGTTACAAGAAAGAAGATTCATGTCCCAAGAATTTTTTGCACCCAACACATATATTGGGCGGCAAAGCTAGTGGCGGCTAGGCTGGGCACCGGCCACACCGACGATTGGATGACCCCCAACATATAAGTTTAATTTCATGTATAATAAGTTTATCCTAAAGGGTCAATTGTCACAGTCTGAAGAAGATCTAGCTTGGGGAAGAGTGGACTCAAGGAAAGGTGTCGTCCCTCATGTGGGCATAAAGACTACCATTGACTCTTCATTGGAGAATTCCACCAAACAAAAGAAAGGAAATTCCAATAAAGGAGAAGCCATGAAGGATGTAGCAAAATCTCTAAAGGATGCTCCATGGGAGGAAATTCTTCTCAGAAAAGGAAAGGGAGCCGAGAGGATTTAAGATAGACTTCATGTGCCTCACTTTGTCTTATTCACACATGTAGGGGTGAGATCACTTTTAAAAATCCCTCTTTTTTAGGTAGCTTGGTATCACTCCTATAGGTGTCAATAAGACAAATATAGGCGGCTCAAATCTATCCTGCAATGAGAGGGAGAAGCTTTGAAACATCCTTAGGATCCAACTAATTCTATCGCATTTGGGTAGGGTGCCAATGACTATGGTGGTATCCTCCAGTAGCCCATTGAATCACACAATTAAGGTTATGGATTCTTTTGATTCTAACATAGTTCAGCTGCTCGACTACCATTACTTAGCACAAATGCACCATGTTTTGGTGTGAAAGAGCTCTTTATTTACATGCATTCCTATGAATAATGCATTTATTATAAGAAAACACAATAGAAAAACCATGATATTCATAAGGCAAAGAAAAAAATTACACAAGGAAGTGGAGAATAAACAATATTACAACTTGCAAACTTTGTTTATAAAACTGAGGACTATCTGCCCAACCATGTGCACTAAGTAAGGATCCTTAATGGTAATCTAAGTAGACTTTGGATGGGAGGATATATTACTTACAAAAGTTCTTGAACACAACTAGCTCAATGATGATTAAAGGCTACCAAACTAGTCTATGTATAGTGCCCAAGGTTGGCATGGATGTAGGTGACTATGTTTGCCAAACCCACTATTTGGACTAGCCGAACAACTTGGTCCAAAATGACCAATCGAACATATCATCTACATGGGAATATTTTAGACTATAATATTACCTTGTAGGTTCTCTATGCAGCTCTCACAGCTATCATATATGGACCATCAAATAGGCCTTGCAAATTGAGAATAATGTGTCCTTGGCTTACTCTCCAACATTCACTAATACGAACACCTAGCCCGCATAGGCATACATTCTACTTAGTAGAGTGCCAAGTCTATATAAGCTGTCTCCTATCCATGTGGCCACATTTTCCAGTGTCTAAAGTGGGAACTGTTGGGTGCACAGATGCTCACTATAATAGCTACTACTCTTTAGTTAGGGGGCCTTACAGAAAATAGAGCACATCTGTCACTCGCAGTAATAATATGAGGGAGGAGCATTGAGCAAATAACTTTCCACCATTTATGCATTATTTATTGTCCTTATATATTAACGTTAAGGTCTACGTAGGCCTATATGTATGCATGCATGGTTATGAATAAAGTGTTCTTCATAGGCCCATGTACAGATCTAAAATAAATTAAAATATGCACATTCATTATGTTCGATTTGAAAAGGCAAAAACTAGAACATATGTTAGTGTGTGGGGTAGCTATGCAAGCACTAGTAGGAAAGGTGAAAGTATACCCTTCTTACTAATATAAAAAAGTGTAAAGAGTAACAAGAAGAAGCTTATCTTAACCACTTGCATGCATGCGTTACCCATAAGCTCTTATGTCTTATGCATTGAGAATAAGAAGCTATGTTTTTTCTATATCTTGATATTCCCCTCCTCTTTTTCTGGTGGCTATTTCAAATTTTTTTCAATAATCATGTGAGATGATGAAGCACAAGAATAATGAAATCTAAGAAGCTCCTTATTTTCTTGCCCAAGTTTGTGTGAAAAAGTTTATACAACTTTGCATAGTGGTTTTTAAAGTTAATGCACTATATCAACTTTTGATTTTTGTGCTAGCTTAATCAAGAACTCTTTATTTTTAGGGAGTTTTTGATTAAGCTAGCACAATGTTAGTCAGGTTACATGTATGTGCAGTAAGTTATTTTTGAACCTAACCATACAAGAGCTATATTTGGAGGCACTGTCACTTTGCACAGTTAGACCGACAACTTATAGGCACTCGATAGGGTGCATAGCCAGGGGGTGAGGGGGGGGAATGCCCCCTTCTTAGGAGGTCCGAGGATGGCCCACCCCCCACGACGGCCTGGAACGTCATTATAGTAAAACCTCATTGGTTTTTTCCACCTCTCTGATAGTGTAATTAGTAGTCATATAGTGACCGCAAGCCCAAAAAAGCATGCATAGTGGTTGTGTGGGACAATTATTGTTTTAGGCCTAAAAAAGCATAGTTTTTTACATAAAGTTGATGCACTACATCAACTTCTCCATGCAAACTTGATGTTCTGCATATAATAATTCAAAATTTATTATTTTTTACTAGTAAAATCGCCCTACAAGCACTTCAACCTGAAAAAATCATCGCTTTCTCCTTGGGCACTTTATCGCTTGCGCATATCTTCTTGCTATCCCTTTTTCTAGACAGCGGGCAATATCTTTGCTTTATTTCATGCTATATGCGGCTTCTCTATGTTTTCTATACTACACTGTGATGTCTATTGAAATTTGTTGACACAAATATGGTGGACAGAAGAGAAGGCAACCTTCATCTTAGGTGAGATCTTCTTCTCCATTCAAACTTTTTCAAATTTTCAGTGTATCGAGTTTGCATGTAAACTGAAGATTGAGAACAATCTATAGTCAATCTTCTCCTGAAAGGATTTATCTCTACCATGCATCTCAACAGTTATTCTTATTCCTTCTCCTTTTCCCTCAATGATCTCGCAACCATATCGATGTGCTGCATCAAAATCTAGGCCCACAAGTTCATCCCTTCTCATCTCTTCCTTTGGTTTTCCATACCCCTTTACAACAATGTAAGTCCTCTTTCAATGTTCTCCTACTTTGCCTTTTTGCTCAAAAATTAGTTTATTTTCTTAATTCATTCTTAAATTCTTCTTTTTTGATCATATAGAAGTAGAATAATTTTTGTTATACTTTTCATGTCTTATGATTTCCTTTTCTTGTCTTATAGAAGCTTGTTTTGCTCTATTTCCTGCATATTTTGTTTTGATCTGCTTGTGATAGCCTTGTTGTTGCTCACTTTAATGGTTAGCTCCACCTTGTTGATTTTTGTTGGATTTTATTGATTGAACCAACTAATAATTATTTTGCTAAATCTATTCTTTTTATCTATAAAGTAGGGGTGACAAGATGAAGAAGTCCTCTAAGAGGCTTGCCGTTGAGGCTCTAGAATTTGATTCACCTCCTCAAATACAAGCTACAAAGCGGGCAAGAAAGGAACGTTCTAAAAAAACTGTAAAGGAAGCCCAAGCTGCTACTTTACTTGGGAAAAGATCCATCTTCCAATAAGTGGAGGCTTCACAGCAACATGAGAAGAGAGATGGTGCTACAGGTGTCAAGTATACCAACACAATGTTGGATGCTATTGTAGAGAAAGAAGCACAAACTCAAACTCGACCAGGTTTTGGGACCATTGCCACTTTTCCTCCCTAGGATACTGCGATGACTGAAGCCTTCACCCAAAAGAGATTTATAGCTTCATCACCATCCTCTGTTGATGAAGATGAAGAAGAGAATCAAAAGGAGGATGAACCTATGTCTATTCTAGTGAGAGCTAGGACAAAGATAACAACTTATTATGTACCCCCAGGAAGAACTCATGGTTTTAAAAATGCACCAAAAGATAGACCTCAACTCTAAGCAGGTACATCAATTAAAAATCTTGCTTATCCTCAACATGAGTGGAGTCTTTGTGGGGTCGATGGTGGTCTTTTTTTCATCATTGCTAGGCACTCTGGCAAGGGTAATCTTCTTAGAGGTCAAAAGTCTTGTGGCAAAGTATTAAAGGTGGATTATACAGAGGAAGAGAGAGATGATGCTGTTTCTTTTATTGTTGATGATACGAACAACATTAGAGAGTTTCTAGGAAGCCAAAATAATCTTCAAGTGGGTCTTTGTGGTCCTGTGCAACTGAATTGTGCATTGGAAAAAAACGACAATCTGTTAGTGAGCTTAGGACCTTTCTTGACTCCAACTACTGCAACCTCTAATGTTGCTAGCATAGAGGTCACCCCCCAAGAGGCTCCAAGGTCTTTTGCACTTGACTCTCATGAGAAAGGAGGGAAACAGAGAGAAGTTAAAAGGACTTCTATATCTACAAGCTCTTGAGAGATGAGAGGACATCTCATAAAAACATTGATTTGTCAAGTAAGGAGGATTTTGTATCTTTAGATGACAACGACGAGCTTGACATCATCACTCTTGGTGGTGAGCTTGGCACAGGTGCACTCCCAACTCAACAAAATAAAATAAGGGAGATAATTAAACAATAGAAACTTATGCTCAATGGTAGGATTTTAAACTTGCCAATGGAAAAGATACATCGACTATCTATTGATACACCATCTGGAAGAAGATCAATGGAGATTAGAGAACCTCACATAGTACATGTCAATAATCTTAAGAAGAAATAAGGGAGATAATTAAACAAAATAAAATAAGGGAGATAATTAAACAATAGAAACTTATGCTCAATGGTAGGATTTTAAACTTGCCAATGGAAAAGATACATCGACTATCTATTGATACACCATCTGGAAGAAGATCAATGGAGATTAGAGAACCTCACATAGTACATGTCAATAATCTTAAGAAGAAAATGAAGGTAAATCCCCATGCCATAGTGGTTCCATTTATTTTTTGGTAGACCCCCAAGATTGTCCCAATAAAAATAGCTTCAAAATGGTAGAATGTCAGAATTATGACTATTATGTCATTGGGGCTCACACTCTACTGAAGCTAGGAGGGAACTATTAAAGGAAAATCTAAATTGTCCTCACTACAGCACTATAGATTACAAAATCTATGCTGCTCTCATAGTTGAAGAGGTAAAACTTCTTGCATGGGATCATATTAATGATAATGACTACCATGCAAAGATGTCCCAGGTTGAGAAAATTAGGTTTTTTCACCATGAGTTTGAGGGATATGTGGCACGACACCAAAAGGTTGATGGGATATTATGAAGAAAATGTCTTTTGGAGGTTGGGATTCTTGTGGAGAAAGAGGAGCTCTCATATGGACTCAGAAAGTATGATCTTGTATTTTAGCTTGCTTTTCGTACAAGACAGATTTGGGATCCTTAGAATAGAATCTTTTCAATGTGGGAGAATAAAGCTTTGAAAGGGCACATAAGAGCTCTAAAGGGTTAAATAATCTAGTGGCTTGGCTAAAAGTCGTGGTAAGAAGGTGGATACATCAATTGAAGACCTTATAGAAGATATGAAGCTTAATCCATGGCGAGCACTTCGAGTGAAGGATCAAACACTACTAGGTTTTGTCTTATCACGTCATTTCGAAGGAGCTATCACTTGATGAAATGTCTTTGGAGCTACAAAAGTAAGTAAAAAGTTTTTAGTTATTCGTTTTTTATCTTCTTGATGCAAATGAAGTATTTACATTGTCTTTACATGTGTTTTACAGCCATAAATTTTATGTGAAGATGCAAGAGGTCATGATAAAAAAATTAAATTGCACCACTTATGGGAAACGACGTATGTGCAGAGTATCCCCAATCTAGCTCTTAGGCAATTTTGAAAGATTTTTCTTGTCCTTCAAAGATTGGGTAATATTCTTTTGTTTTTGTATTAAAGATTCAAATGTGATGGTATGCTAGTATTGTTGTTATGTCTTAAGAAACCAGTCACTAAATATTATATTCTTGTATATTAACTTTCTAACGACAGAAGCCTCCAACTAAAAAAGGCAAAAAGTCACTCTTTCAAGAGGAATCAAAGTGTCCACAAAACTTTCTTGTGCACCTTGAAAGAGCTCGTCACAAGAAAGCAAGACGCCTTCTACGAAATGCTGTTGGAACTGAAGGAGATGAACTAGAAGAGTTTTTTCTTCCTGGACAAGAAAGTAAAGCGATATCCTATAAAGTGATTTGTGAGGATGTAAATAATCTTTAGAATATCATTCCAAAGAAAGATTACAGTCTTGTTATTGCTGATATCCCATATGGTTTTAATATGAGTGGTTCTACAAATGATGAGAGAGCATATACCTATCAAGAAATTTAAAAGATGTTACATAATTTTAAAGCGGTAACTACATCAAATATGTGGAGATTTGTGATCTTCCATAGCACTAGCCAAGCTGCATCACTAACTGCAGCTCTGAGAAAAGAAGCACATGGTCTGGAGTCTCTTGTTTGGTATGGTTTAAAGAACTTATGTTTTTAGTTTCTTTTCATTATTAATATTTAAACACTTTAAATTTATGTTTCACTAAATTTGATTGTAGGGTCAAAACAAATATAGATTATGTTCTTTGTTTTCATTTCAAAAGTTCCTTTGAAATGATCACAGTTGGCTATTGGGATGACATTGAGCAAAGACGTGTTAAAGCACATGTCAATGAGTCTAGATGCTCCAATGGGCTTTCTTTTCCCGCAGTAACTAGAAAACTAAGGCATGTGACTGAGTCCAAAGCCTTGGTGAATCCCTACTAGAAGCCTCAACGCTTGATTAATTGTTTGATCGATCTTTTTTCTACACCAGATGATTGGATATTTGACTTGTTTTCTGGAACTGGTATACACTTATTTTTGCTTTAAAAAATCATATTTAAATATATAATTTCTTATTATTGATTGTATGTTAGTTCTTATATTCATTTTTTTAAAATTGCAGGTACAACTGTGACATGTGTAGTTAAGAGAAAGAGAAAGTGCATTGCAGTTGAAAAGGATGAGATTCAAGCAGCCTTTATTCCTATGCATGTAAAGGGTGATATGAAACTGCCACATGAAGATCAAGAGGTGGGAGCAGTCTTCATTGATGCTAATGAGAAGTTCAAGTCAGCATCAAAAGAACATATACCTCCCCTCTATGATGAGCCTGGGGAATTAGCATCTCTAATAGAAAATGAAAATCTTACTTTGATTCTCCCTGGTCCCTAAGGAGAAGAAAATGATGACCAATCCAATAAAGAAGCAGAGAAATATCTAGATCAAGTGCTAGATGTTTCGATTTTTTTGTCTACCACTTTACATAATTTAGTTTATCATGACTCTCCTACTTTACATACTTTAGTTTATTGCTCTAGAAACCTTCAAGAAGTTTCATCTCATCTTTGTATTATGAAGAACTTTCATTTCATATTATTTGTATGGACTTTGCTATTTGGGTTTAGAAATAGATTCAAGCCTGATTGTGGGGTTTTTTATAGACTATAGAGCTTATGATGTTATCTATTCTAATCTTTTTTTATCACTTGTCAAATAATGTGTATATTTATGTATAGTGGTAAACTTTGTTCCAAGAAAGTTCATTAAAAAAAGTCTATTTTATTCATGAAATTTATAAAATAATTTTAATTTTAAAAATTTTGGTATTTCTTTAAGTTGTGGAGACTCCTTCTATCCCATTTAAAAGTCAAGTTGTTTTTATGTCAAGCACTATTAGTTTATAAATCTATGGAGGTCACCACGTGTTTTCTTGAAAAAAGAGTCAAAATTCATGAATTTTTTAAATCTACACATGGAATTCTAGATGTGCTTTAACAAAAAAGTGTATTTTAAAGCTATTTTTAAGTTTTCATGCATTTTTGGAGAGAATCTTTTTAGGTAACCCTCGTCAGTTACCTATTTTGCCCGCAACCATGTTAGAAGAACAATAAGACAATGTTCTTTCTTCTTCTTCTTCTTCTTTTATAAAGATAGAAGAAGAAGAGTACTTCCTTTAAAGAAAACAATCAAAAAATTTAAATAAAAAAGAATAATGGGTTGAGTCTTACTAGAAAGTGCGAGACCTCAACAATGACTTGGTATGGAAGAACCTACAACAAGCAAACATAAGAAGAAACCAATAACTGCAACATAGAAATAAATAAGTGCAAGCATAAACACAATTCTACTAGATTTACAACAATGAGTTTACAAAAAATAGAGTGATTAAGAAAAAAGTTGTATTGAGGGTTTGGAATATAGAGCAATAGAGAGAGATATTAAAGGAAAATACCTTACCCATAGCTTGAGAGGAAGAAAGAGCATGCAACTTTACTTTATTGTGGAGTTGACTGTAGAGAAAGCTAAATGGAGAGAAAGGAAGTGCTTTAAGATCTCAACGTATATGCTATAGAGTATATCGTAGCATGTACTATTTTTCACTAGCACTAATATAGTATTAATAAGAGCACTTTCTAATGTACTATTTTTCTCCAAGTATTAATATATAAAAAGAACAACACTTTCTAATGCATTGGCAAAATAAGCACTCTACAAAATGGATCGTCTCTATAGTGACTCCTAGCTTGAAGAGACATAAAAAAGGTCTTATAACCTTCACTTAGGTACCTAGGGGTATATTACCAACTCCACACCTAAAATGGAATCCTACACAAACACAAACTTTTTTCTTATGTTTTTCATGAGAGTAATATATGACTAGCCCAATGCTAGTAATATGTTTTCTGTGAGGGTTATATGACTAGCCCAATGGGAGTAAATCCCCATGTTCAATAAGAATCAAGATATCCCAATTAAAATTTTCCTTTGTCTTTCTGTAAGGAGAGGTTTTTACGTAATTTAGCTCCTAATATATAGTAGCATTTTGGTAGTAAAGCTTGATAATCTTAGAGGATTGTATTTATTTTATGTGGATAAAGAATATTGTTTTCAAGCACTTGAATAGCTACTTTAAGTTTTTTTTACATATCTATATATGTCCAAACGCATGATGGTATAACCGGTTAAACTATTTAAAGTGATCAGGATTCTCCACACAGCTCCCACCTAAGTGATATTTTTATTTTAGGAGCATCTCGGCTTTTTAAGTATAGTAACAACTTATTTTTTAAAGCTCCTAGGTTCTCTTTCACTAAAGACTAATGTCTTGTAAGCTCTGCTTTTTATTAGATGTTCTAGATCCTCACCTATTGTTAAAAACATTTCAATCAATATCATGTGTGTGAGAGAGAGAGAGGGTGTGGAGGGGGGTGTATACAACCAATTCAATGAACAAGTAATGGATACTTATTACTAATCTTTTTACAAGGAAACCTTCACTTAAAGAAATAGAGATAGAATGCCCAAATTTACAAGACCATAGGCTGCAACTTCAAAGGGTAACTTTGTAGGCAGTACATTGACATCTTACATATGGAATGAAGAAAACCTGCTTGCAAGAGGGAAAAGGGAAGGATATGGAGAAGAGGGGTTAAGAACCCAAGGTCAAAGTGATGAGAGAGATGGAGGAGGAGAAAGAAGAGGGGATTCACATGGCAAAGTGAACTATTTACCCATATATAACACTCACTAAGAAGATTTGAAGGTTGAATGGTGGCATATAACCCATCAAAAGTGAATTGTATTGTTACCAAGATCTTAGCTCATAAAGGTTGAATTGTATTGTTTCCAAGATCTTAGCTCATAAAGGTTGAATTGAAGACGGGATCAAGAGCGAGTGAGAAATATGCTAAGCTCTTGGCCTTGGAATCCATCAGGATTAATCATGTGGAAGGCTTCGGAGTCAGGTGATCCTACAACTCTTTCGTATGTGGCCCTCATGTAGATAAGCTCATCCTGATCTTCCTTTGATCTCCCAACGCTACCACCATGACCACCTTGTACATTAGCATTACTACCATTATAAGCACCATTGAATCCATGATTATCATTGTTAATATTATGACTTTTGCAAGGGATGACCCCTGCACCTGTGGATACGGACTGCATCAGGCTTATGAGGTTGGCTATGGCAGAATCATTGTCTGATTTGGCCGCCTTCTTCATGGCAAACCCTACTTTTCTGCCATTACAGTACATGCTCCACACGGGCTCCGAGAAGAGAGAGGGGAACTCTTCATGTTCAGCAACGTCTTTATTTTTCTCGCATTCGAGGGTGATCCGGAGGAGCCCGGACTGCATCTCTTTGACAAGGAGGTGAGTGGGGATGGCAAACTCTAGGAGAAGGATAGGGGGGCTTGCAGGGTCTTCTTGCACACAGAAATTGACCCTGCCTTTCCTCTGCCCAAAAATGGTGCCTGTGACTGTGGAGCTCATGAGGAAGACATGCTTGCTGCTGGCTATGGAGTTGCAGCGTGTTGTGCTTTGGGAGCCGCAGCATGGTATCATCATGCCAAAGATGGCTCTCAGAGATGTCCAACAATGGAATTCTTTCTCATAATTAGAGCTACTGTTGGCTCTCTTGTCTCCACTGTCATCCACCATAGCTATGAGAAAACACAAAAAGGTTCTCTCTGTCTCTCTCTCGCTCGCTCTCTATGCTTAAGGGCGAAAAAGAAGAACACTAAGGTGACTTAATTTCCTTGTATCCTCCCAAAACCCACATCAAAAGATCGGCTTCTATGTTCTCTCTCTCTCTCTCTCTCTCTCTCTCTGTGTGTGTGTGTGCGCGCGCGCGCGCGCGCAGAAATAAGAACAGGTGACTTTGAGTCGCTGTATCCTCTCAAAACTCACATCAAAAGATAGGCTTCTATGCTCTCTCTCCCTCTCCCTCTCTGCTTAAGAGCAAAAATAAGATCACTGAGCTAACTTTGATTCCTTGTATCCTCTCAAAACCCAGATCAGAAGATAAGCTTACTTCCTTCCTCCCTCTCTATAGAGTCAAGAAACTTATAAAAGCCTTAGATTTCTTGGCTTCTCTCAATGCCCACATAAGAAAAAAAAAAGGGCTTCTTTGCTTAGGAGTGTTAACAACACTAATAAAGCTCCCTATGATTCCTTGCCTTTACAAGAAGACTAGTTAAGGCTTTGTTTCCGGGTGTTCTCTTATAACCCACATGAAGGACTAAGCTTAGGAGAGAGCATCTGAATCTCTCTCTCTCTCTATTATGGAGTGTATTTCTCTCAAAGCCCACTTGAGATCTAGACAAAGCGTAAAAGAAAGCCTCTCTCTCTCTCTCTCAGAGAACGCCTTGATCAAAAGGATGATTAATGCCTCACGTCTCTGTACTTCAAAGCTAAAGCGAAGCTAAGAACTACATATGCAACAGAAAAAGAGAAGAATGTGCACCAGCTTTCTCTGCAAAAGGGCAATGAGTGCAAGGCCACCCCACTTTGCTGCATGATAAGCGCGTGCTTTTTACACACCTCGCACTGTCGCAGCCCAGACTCCGGATCTCGAAGCACTGTCAAGTCGTCGGAATTTAAGTACCGGTGTAAAACGGAAGGGGGGGCGTACGATTGTGGGCGCTGCTGTGAATGTCTCGTCTGGCTGTGTGGAGAGATGCCATCGCCAGGCGTACTGCATGTACTGCATGTATGCTTTACGATAAACTACAATTATCGCCCTTAATCAAGTATTATTTAGCGGCTTATCCAGATGCGCATTCGTGGGCTTGTGCTGCGTGTGCTTAGTTAGATCTCACGCACGCCCTCATTTGTGCGCGCGCGTGCAGAAAACATAGGAAACTGTGTCCGCACACACGACGTACCTCATGCGCTCGCCGACAGGGTGGTGGGGAATGTCAAAACAATGTCTAATACTTGAAAAATACATTTCTATATTGCAACATGTTTTAATATTTCCATAATCCTTTGCAATATACTTTATTTAAATAATGCCATCCCCCTTTGTCACTGTCACTTTTACCTTCTATCCATTTGATTTCTGCAGAGCTTAAAATTGTAGAGATTTCTTTATATGTTTCGAGAATTACTTAGTTTTTTTTTTCCAAAATTGATTTCATTCTTTACAAATTTAACAAACTTTCATTTGAAGGAAGATTTTTTTTTGGACAAATTTCCTATCAATATTTAAAAAAAATGAGCAAGTAAATACAAGCCTCCCATCTCATCGACGGATGTAAAGCCTGTGGTTAAGTCTTAAATCCTAGTATAAAATATTTATACATATTATATGCCCTACATCTGATTGAAAAAAATTGTTTATGTCTTATCATTATCCTTTAAATTTGTGAAAACCTTTGTTTCTTATTTTTGAAGCTCAATTCTTGATTTTTATTTTTGTGGTGAAAATATGCATTTATAAGGCCTCCTTTTGTAAATTTGATCAAATACTTTATGCACAACCATCTATATAGTTTTTTCTAGTTCTTATATCCAATTAATCGAATCATAGCCACGCAACAATCCACAAATGGTTAACTAGAAAGAAAACAAAGACATAAGATGTTCTTATTTTTTTGATGGGCAATAGGTGACTCCTGGCTAGTAGCCACCCAGCTAGGCCCCACATTATAGCACCTTACTTATGTCTTTGATCCTAGTATAAAATATTTACAAATATTATATATAAAACCCTCCATAACCTACATTGATGAAAAAATATTTCAAAGCATTAAAAATATATATATCCTTCAAATTTGCTATTTGTGAAAACCTTCATTCGATGTTAATTCTAAAACCAAAATGTGCACATATTTATAACAAACCCTTCTTTTGTAAACTTGATCAAATTATTTGTGCACAACTATCAATATGCTCTTTTGTAATCAATATATTCAACTTTATCAAATCATAGCCATCCAACAATCCCACAAACGACTAACTAGAAAGAAAACAAAGACATAAAAAACGAGAAGACAAATAGCTTTTTCAATCCAGTATGCCACTATGCACAATTCTCAACACCAATACACTCTAGTACAAATCTGGGTTCACTCCTTATTGGATTTATCAAGAGATAGCAAACCTTAGAGTTTGAACCACCCACGTCTCTTAAAACTAAAGTAAACCAAGCAAAGGAATACGTGCACATGTGCACACACACACAGAGGACATGAAGTGATATAGGTTCTACAACATATGTCACTTTTTCATGCTTTGAGATACATGATATATGTAGCTTCCATAAATTGTATCTTTTGTCCACCATTTTGGCTAATCCCTAGTGTAGTATGATCTGAATTTGAGAGAGCAACATATTAAGAGGTTGTCTATAAATGTTTATGCATAGATGTTCCATAAGATTTAAAACGAGAACTAAGAAATAGGACTCGACAATACCTTCTTGAGGATAGTGCTTTCTGTGTGCATGTGTGTGTGTGTATTATAGGAGATTGTTTGTGTACAAATGCATATTCGTAGTGATATTCCATAAGATTTGAAAGAAAATACTATCAAATAATATCTTTTCGGGGGTTTTGTGTGTGTGTGTGTATGTGCGTGCGAGAGAGAGAGAGAGAGAGAGAGAGAGAGAGAGAGAGAGAGAGAGCTTTTTTTTTTCGCAGTTTGGGCATCCACTCAACAAAGGTGGTCATTATCGATGCCTCCATTTTCTCTAGTATGGTAAGTGCATACAAAATGAGAGTTCACATTTACACTACATTGTTTGTAGAAAATGACACTTGTGTCTTAAGGAGGTCTCAAGTTGCATAGAAAATGGCACTTTCATTTTCTACTTTATGAGGATGGTTGTTCTTATATTCAATCCACTTGCAATCTAAGAATATTTTCAATTGAACATTGCCTAAGTGGCCCAACATAATCATGACAAGTTTTCCTTTTTTTTCAACTTGTCCAAATCAAAAGTGCATGATAACATGTTACCATCTAAACTTTGAAATTAAACCATGTGTTTGAGGCATCCTCTTTTTCCGTAGTGATCATTCTTCATGCTTTTAGTTTGTAGGTACTAGTTTTCTTGCTATAGATGTTCCCTTATACACAATCTAGAGTCTAATCAGTATTAAATTTTATAATGAAAAAAAGTTCGTAGGGCTAGATTACCAAATAAAATTTTTGTTTTGAGAACTTTATATTGCACCTACATCTTCAGACTTACGGGCTTACCTTGCTAATATAAAAAAACTACTTGATGAGTGCTAAGTAGTTTTGCCATTGTACAAAAACAAAACATCAACAATAAATAAATCTTCCATCAATGTCCGTTCTCTATGAACATGTTTGACCAAAACTATTGTAGTTTCATCTCTAGCTTCTATGATAGAACTAAAAGGCTTTCCATGATTACCTCTTCTATGTCTAGAACCTCTTCAAGTACTACCTCAAGTGTGCATGCACTCTCAGCAAAAGTAAATTTAATTTCTCTTGGAAATCCCCTTTTCCATGGTGTGATCATGCTAGTTTAACTACCTGGACATCTAATTTCTCATCAAGAAATTTAGGTCAAGAAATGGCTCATGCAACTCTTCACATGGCTAAAATCTTTTGCTTTGGAGCTCGTCAAGGCTTACATTATTTACCTCTTCTTTTGCTTTGGAGCTCGTCAAGGCTTACATTATTTACCTCTTCTTTTATTACTACATGTTTTTGGTTCTCATCAAATAACACTTCAATCCATTTGTTAAAATTTTGACGACGTTTGGTAACTCGAAATCGATCAAGATTATTGAAGATCACCTCAAACGTAATCTTTTCTTTCAAAGCACTCATTCGAGCAATAAACTTTTAGAAATAGGCTTTATCTAAAGAAGAAGGCCCCACTTTCTTTACTTTTACTTCCACTTCATATCATGGTCCCTCTTCTCAAACTACCATAATCCCCTCAAATCATATTCCTCCAATTGATTGTACTACACTCATTTTTGTAATTATTCTTATTATTTGAGTTTTGGGTTTCTCTAAGCTAAATTGTCTTATAGTTTGTCTTGTTTAGTTTGGATTGTTTTTTCTAATGTTTCTTTTTTGTAGGTTATCCATAATTACATTCCTTAACGAATTTTTCCACCTTATCTCTCGATCAAAAATCTTATTATCACATCATTCATAGTTTATTTGTTAATAAGATTTCATAAAATCCAAAAAACGCATTAGTGAATCATTGTATACCTTATTGAATCCTATAAAACATGGTTTACTTGAGAATTTTATATTTGGTGAGTCCATTAGGCAAAATTTAGAATACAAAGGGACCTCTAAGAGGAGCCATGTAATCACTTTGCTACAAAGAAAGGGGGCCATGGTGAACCTTATGTATCTTAGGTCAAAACCCCCACATGTGACACATCACTGGAAAGCTCTTGAAAAGTGGATTCTAAATCTACCCTCTCTGACAAATTTGGAGCTGATATGCTTGAGTTATGCCTTACCCACTAAAAGGTAGATTCTAACAATAATGACATGATTTATGTTGTTACATGGATGTCACAATCGTTGGAATATGGCTTCCTCATTAAAAGGTACATTCTAATGATTGTGACATCCATGTTGTTACATGGATGTCACAATCGTTAGAATCTAACTTTTAGCTGGGAAGGCATAACATGAGCATATCAACTCCAAATTTGTTAGAGGGTGTAGATTTAGAATCCACTTTTCAAGGGTTTTCTAGTTATGTGTCATATTTTGGAGGTTTAACATAAGATTTATAAGGTTCACCTCACGACCCCCTTTTTTCTAGTAAATTGATAACATGGCTCTTCTTAGAGGGTCCTTTTTGAGTTCATATTTTTCCTAATGGTACTCTTTTCCGTATTTTATCTTATCTCTTATACTAGGTCATAATTGCTTATGTTATCTATACCCTATTAACGTTTGTTAATCCTTTGACGAATAGAGTAACCATGTTCTCACCATCAACCTTAACATCATCCATGACTCGTTTGGAGGAGTTTCTTCCTTAATGATCTTAGCACGTTCTTAGCAATCTCTTAAACCCACACGAGGCACTCAAATCCATTATTACTAGATGCAAACTTTGTTACAATATACCTAATATTGATTACTCCCTATTTGACACTTAAGGGGTTCAATCTAAGAAAACCCACATGAAGCACTCAAAGCCATTATTGCTAATTTGCAAACTTTGTAACATCATACTTAATATTGATTTCCCTTTATTTGTTATAATATACTGAATATTGATTTTCCCTTATTTAATATGTAGGGGGGGTTCACTCTATAAGAAACTATATATCATGTGTGGGGTATTTTGAAAATCCCTTATGTTTAACATTTAGTATTTAAAATGACCCCTTTTTCTATATAAACATACATCTCTATTCCAAAAACCATGTTAAAAAATCCCTTACGTTACTTCTTTTTCTTTTAAAATAATCCCTATGTTACTTCCTTTTATATAGTCCCTACGTTACTTCCTTTTATATAATCCCTACGTTACTTCCTTTTATATAAAAAAAACTCCCAAAAATGCGATTAAAAAAATCCCTTTTAGTAGACTCATGTGATAAGTGAGCCTATTTGACACCAATACTAAATCTATCAAAGAACTATATAGAATTCTTTTAGACCAAGACCCATACCATTTCAAGGACCTCTCACTTAGTGTCATTGCTTAGCCCTCACAAAAAAACTTCCCTTTAGAAATAGCTCAATTACCTTTACATAAAATCCCTCGACAAAGCACATAATAAATTCTTTTCATGTGCAACCAACTTGCTCCCCTATATAGAATCTTGCCAACTTCTTTCCTTTTCCTTGACCTTTCTCCTTCACTCACCTTGACCTCCCTTACGCTAAATATAGAATTCAATCAATGGTCCATGTCTAATCCTAGAGTTACTTGTATTTTTACTACTTTCAAAGCTCATAAGAACTGATCCTTTAAGTTTACTAGTAATACTTCTCACTCCATCTAGTCCAAATCTTTCTATTCCTAGCCTTTTTATGCCTAGCCAATTATACTCCAAAACGTATGCCAAGCCTCTATGCCTAGCCAATATTATATACTAGCAATACTTCTCACTCCATTTACTCCAAACCTACTGTATGCCTAGCCAATAAACATTTCACAACATGGCCTTAAAAAAAGAATCTCACATTTTTAGATATTTCCATGTTTATACATTCTTCTGTTAGCTTAATGTGTTTTAAGTGTCTAAGTATTCTTTAAAAATGTGATTAATTAGTGTTTAAATATGTAATTAGAAAAGGGGCTAGAATGGGGAAGAGATGTGGGGATACATGTCCCCACAAATCTCACCCATTCTATCCCCCTTTTTTTGCAAACAGTCGGCTGCTATAGTCATGTTTGGCTATATATGCTATGCGGACAAAGGCATGGCTATATATGTTGATGTGCATGTGATTAATCAAGTGACTATAGGTATATGCTTGTATTTGCATGCATAGCCGCATGAATGTTTTTTTCCATATATAGATTCTTTTCAATACGCACAGCTCTTGATGCGGTTGTGCTCTTCATTTGTCGTAGTGTTATATAGATACATTGCTACTAGTTAACCCCTCTTCTTCACACAATTCATCAGGCAGTCAGTCCATCAGTCATTATGTGTTTACTCTTTAGTTGTGCTCTTCATTTTTCATAGTGTTCTATAGATACATTGCTAACCTCTCTTCTTCACATAGTTCATCAGGCAGTCAGTTCATCACTCATCATCATCACTATGCGTTTACTTTCTAGCTTCTACTAGTATACAAAATCCATCATTTTAGTTACTGATCAGCTTCTTGATCAGCTCCCTGCATAGGATTACATGGATGTGGGGCTTTATGATCTATTATATCATGTCAGGTAGTAGTACAATATTCTTCTCTATCTCTACTATTATGAAATTTGAGTTTCTAAAGTTTTATACTATTGCCTCTTGCGTAAACTTTTAAAAAATTACCATAATTAATTGATAATTTGAGTCATTGAATATTGTTAAAATTATGTGTGTATGCATTTTTTTATTGTTTTAGAGAACTCATACCTAAGTTTCGGGCTAGTTTTTAGACTATTGATGTCCTCAAAATTATAAAAAAACATATTTTTTATCATTTCAAAATTTCTTTACTTGAGGGTTTTCAAATTTTCTAAAAAAATATGTACTTTCTAGGGAAATCTATAACTGCCAAAAATTTCTCCTTCACACATTGTCAGTGTGTGGTTAAGACTCGGTACTTATGTGGTTCCAGACCACCATGATGTTCTGTGCGAATTCTCCATACTTGTCTTAAATCTGTCATGCTGTTATCTTAATCTTTATCAATTTGTAAGATAAGTATGTTGTGTATTAAGGTAACCAGTCCTGTAATCGCTTACTGTCTGCGCAAGAAGTAATTTATGCGATTTCATATGACACATAACCGGAAAGCCCTTCAAAAGTGGATTCTAAATCTATCCCCTCTGACAAATTTGGAGTTGATATGCTCAAGTTATGCTTTCCCCACTAAAAGGTATATTCTAACGATTGTGACATCCATGAAACAACATGGATGTCACAATCTTTGGAATCTACCTTGTAGTGAGGAAGTCATATTTCAATGATTGTGACATCCATGTAACAACATGGATCATGTCATATTTGTTAGACACTATATTTTAGTGGGTAAGGCATAACTTGAGCATATCAACTCCAAATTTGTCGGAGAGGGTAGATTTAGAATCCACTTTTCAAGAGCTTTCCAGTGATGTGTCACATGTGAGGGCTTTTGACCTAAGACACATAAGGTTCACCATCGTCCCCCTTTTTTGTAGCAAAGTGATGATATGGCTCTTCCTAGAGGGCCCTTTTTGATTTCATATTTTTCCTAATGGACCCACTAAATATAAAATTCTCAGTAACCCATGTTTTATAGGATTCAATAAGGTATACGATGATTCACTAATGCATTTTTTTGATTTGATGAAATCTTATTAACAAATGAATTGTGATTGATGTGATGGTAAGATTTTTGATCGAGAGATAAGGTGGAAACATTCATTAGAGAATTTGATTATTGATAACCTATAAAAAAAATATTAGAAAACATAATTTGAACTAAACAAGACAAACTATATGACAATTTAACAAAGAGGATTCCCAAAACTCAAATAATAAGAATAATTACAAAAATGAGTGTGGTACAATCAAATAGAGGAATGTGATTTGAGGGGATTATGGTAGTTTGAGAAGAGGGATCATGATATGAAGTGGAAGTAAAAGTAAAGAAAGTGGGGCCTCCTTCTTTAGATAAAGCCTATTTCTAAAAGTTTATTTCTCGAATGAGAGCTTTGAAAGAAAAGATTACGTTTGAGGTGATCCTCAATAATCTTGATAGATTTGGAGTCACCAAGCTTAGTCAAAATTTTAACAAATGGATTGAAGTGTTATTTGATGAGAACCAAAAACATTTAGTAATAAAAGAAGAGGTAAATGGTGTAAGCCTTGACAAGCTCCAAAGCAAAATATTTGAGCCATGTGAAGAGTTGCATGAGCCATTTTTTGACCTAACTTTCTTGATGAGAAATTAGATGTCCAAGAAGTTAAATTGGCATTATCAAACCATGGAAAAGGGGATTTCAAAGAGGAATTAGATTTACTTTTGCTGGGAGGGCATGCGCACTTGAGGTAGTACTTGAAGAGGTTCTAGACATTGACTAGGTAGTTTCCGTTCCATTTATCTTGGTAATCATGGCAAGCCTTTTAATTCTATCATAGAAACTAGAGATGAAACTACAATAGTTTTGGTCAAACATGTTCATAGAGAATGGGCATTGATGGAAGATTTATTTATTGTTGATGTTTTGTTTTTGTATAATGGTGGCAACTGCTTGGCATTCATCAAGTAGGCATTTTATATCGGCTAGGTGAGCCTTAGAATATGAAGATGTAGGTGCAATATAAAGTCCTCAAAACAAAAATGTTATTAGGTAATCCAGTCCTATGAACTTTTTTTTCATTAGAAAATTTAATACTGATTAGACTCTAGATTGTGTATAAGGGAGCATCTATAGCAGGAAAACTAGTACCTACAAACTAAAAGCAAGAAGAATGACCACTACGAAAAAAAGAGGATGCCTCAAACACATGGTTTAATTTCAAAGTTTAGATGGTAACATGTTATCATGCACTTTTGATTTGGACAAGTTGAAAAAAAGGAGGAAAACTTGTCATGATTGTGTTGGGCCACTTAGGTAATGTTCAATGGAAAATACTCTTAGATTGCAAGTGGATTGAATATAAGAACAACCATCCTTATAAAGTAGAAAATGAAAGTGCCATTTTCTATGCAACTAGAGACATGAGTGTCCTTTTCTACAAACAATGTAGTGTAAATGTGAACTCTCATTTTGTATGCACTTACCATCTTAGGGAAAATGGAGGCATCAATAATGACCACCTTTGTTGAGTGGATGCCCCAAAAAAGAAGATCTCTCTCTCTCTCTCTCTCTCTCATGCGTGCATGCACACACACACACACACACACACACACACACACAACCCCCGAAAAGATATTATTTGTTAGTATTTTATTTCAAATATTATGGAATATCACTACTAATATGCATTTGTAGACAAACAACCTCTTATAATGCACACACACACACACACACACACACACACACACACACACACATACAGAAAGCACTATCCTCAAGCAGGTATTGTCAAATACTATTTCTTAGTTCTTTTAAATCTTATGGAATACCTATGCATAAACATTTATAGACAACCTCTTAATATGTTTCTCTCTCAAATTTAGATCATACTACACCAAGGATTAGCCAAAATGGTGGACAAAAGATACAATTAATGAAAGCTACATATATCATGGGTATCAAAGCATAAAAAAGTGACATATGTTGTGGAACCTATATCACTTCATATCATGTGTGTGTGTGTGTGTGCACATGCACATGTATTCCTTTTCTTGATTTACTTTAGTTTCAAGAGATGTGGGTGGTTTAAACTTTAAGGTTTTCTATCTCTTGGTAAATCCAATAGAGTGAACCAAGATTTGTACTAGAGTGTATTGGTGTTGAGAATTGTGCATAGTGGCATACTGGATTGAAAAAGCTATTTGTCTTCTTGTTTTTAATGTCTTTGTTTTCTTTCTAGTTAACCTTTTGTGGGATTGTTGGATGGCTACGATTTGATTAGTTGAATATAATGATTACAAAAGAGCATATTGATAATTGTGCACAAATAAATTGATCAAGTTTACAAAAGAAGGGTTTGTTATAAATATATACACAATTTTTTTTAAGAATTAACATCGAACAAAGGTTTTCACAAATAGTAAATTTTAAGGATATATAATTTTTTTAATCCTTTGAAATATTTTTTCATCAATGTAGGATGTGGAGGGTTTTATATATAATATTTGTCAATATTTTATACTAGGATCAAAGACATAAGTTGAAACAAAGGTGCATCTAGATTAGCCTAGGATTATCCTAATTAGCTTGGATTAGGAAAATCAAGAGAGATTAGCACTAAGGATCATGGAAAGTAAATGTAATGAGTATCACAAGATGTCAAAAAGGTACAATACTCCTAGAGCAGATGCCTCTTATAGTCTCAAGGCCCATGTGCCCTAATCCCTTATGTAAATGACCTAAGCCCATGTTCCTAGGCCCATCCCATGTGCATGTGCATCCTAAGAACCCTTTGTTACAAACCATCCCCTCCTAACATGATTTCGTCCCTGAAATCGAAGGGTGGTTGTGCCCAAAGAAAAGACATATACAAGTGGTTATGTACAAAAGCCAAAAATCACATCCATGACTGAATGTCAATGTAGCAAAAGACCCATACATGGATCATATGAGCCCGAGGGTCAAATGGAAAGGATAAAGGGCTTCCGTTTTGATGATGAGGGACTATGCAACCACCTGGATTGAAAGGAAATCTCAGGCATGTAAAATCTAGGGCAATTTCTCCACGATAATCCGGTGCAAGTGGAGAAGATAAGGAACCAGTGTCAATGACAAAGCTAGTCGGGTATCCTCCAAGATCAAAGGGATATGTATGGTATATATCCCAAGCTGTCAAAGATAAATGGTAGTAGCTCTTGGGTCAAAAGGAAAGATCAACTCCGAAGCCAAAGTAATGGTATTTCCTAGATCAAAATGAAAGCTCAAATCCAAAGAGATAATAGCTCTAGGGTCAAAAAGGAAACTCATAACCCCATCCTCATGACCACGGTGTGAATCTAGCATGAAAGGTATCCATAGAAGAAGCTTGAAACTCTTGGCCAGAATGTCAAGTGGTCCTGGCACAAAAGAATCATCGTGTAGGACAAGACTGAAATATGTCATAGATGCATCTTAATGTTGAGCCACATATCTAAAAACTATTCTCCTCAAATGGCAAAGAATGCATCCAAAGGAAAATTTCATGGCTCCAAAGAACATAGGCTTGTGTTGTCGACATCTATAGGAGCCAAAAGAACATAGCTCAAGTTCAGCCTCATGTAGAGTCAAATGTGAACTCATTCCATCGTCCCATGTAGCACCACTCAAAAAGTCAAAGGCATGATCCACCATATCAATGTATGTATGAGTATGATCTGAACCATGCACAATATCTCCATGTGCAAGACACTCTATATGTGTGTGTCCCTCTAAGATAAAATCTAGATCATCATAAAGATTACCATCACTAAGCACTGACAAAGTGTCTACACAAGAGAGATAAGTGGTATCAACCAACTCACTATCAATGGAATCTCCAAGGCCACTAAGGTCATCTCTAAAAGTATAGATAATCTCCATCAATGGTGTCCCTACATGACCTAAATCCCATGATAAATCAATCTCCAATAAAACTGGATCTAAGAAAATACCTAGATCAAATGTAAAGATCTCAAGGTCAATATCATAGGATATGCTAAAAATATGGTCGATATGCATACTCCTATGATGTCTCACCTCCACGAACTCAACACTACTCTCATGCACTATCCCTGACTTCTCAATCACAACAACAACTTGATCCACACAAATGCTGCCAGAAATGCTATGAAAACTAAGAGTAGTGGTCGTGTCCAAAATCTCTCCACATGTGACAACTCTAGAGGAGTAGCCCAACACATATAATACTAGAGCCTTCGGTCTATGCTCCTAATGGTCTATAATGTTCTCATCAACATGTGAAGTGTCATCCCCATGTGTAACTAGGGATGTATGATTAACTGAATGATCATGACTAGTCAAATGACCATCAAGATCATTGGATGTGTCACTATGGTCATCTAATGTATCCCTATGATCATTAGGAATAGAGAAAGGTAGCTTTATGATGCTCACAATGCTCAATGTGCTCGCTGCCATCCCTCCCATCAAGATCATGCCCACATGATCTAACTCACACACATCACTGTCACTATCACCATCACATACATCATCATCACGTGCATATGTGTAAGTGGTAGCATGTGCACATGTATCACTATCATTATGTGTATGAGTGTGTGATACATCAGTATCATCATGCGTATGTGTGCATGATACATCACCATAGGTATGTGGGTGTGATACATCAATGTCATCACATGTGTGTGTATGATCATCACCATGTGTACATGTGTCAACATTAATCTCATCCTCAACTTGATGATGATGATCATCCACTAAATGCATGTCATCATCATAACCATCCTCAGGTATATATTCATCTTTGCTCACACGAGTGTAGGGCACTCAATCAAGTCCCCACATACATCATCCATTACAAGCAATGTCGAGCCATCCATGTAAAGATAACCACATAGATTCTCAATAAAATCACCATGTGTAGAATGTCTGGATCTGGTAGCACGAAAATCCTCCTCATCAAATAAGTGTCTAAACTGACTAGGAAACTACATCTGAA
Organism: Cibotium barometz; assembly: GCF_041138505.1. NCBI lineage: Eukaryota > Viridiplantae > Streptophyta > Polypodiopsida > Cyatheales > Cibotiaceae > Cibotium > Cibotium barometz. The sequence continues at coordinate 19,304,579 of NC_141082.1, read as the reverse complement.
GCTCAAACATCCATATGTGACATGAATATGATGTGTCATCATAGCATGATGTCGATGAAGAAGAATCTAGAGGTCAAAGCCACGATGTGACAAATGTATGTATGAACTCAGCAAATGATATGTATCTCCACACCTAAAATGGTAACATATGATCAGTGTGAAAGAACCCCCAAACAAGAGTGTGAACACCCAAAAATGTCCACCACCATGCACCAAAATCTCACACAACATGTGAACAATCTCAAAAAGCTTAAGGGTGAGGGAGAGTATGGAATGTGGAAAAGGGTAAGTGTTCAAAAGCACTAGAGAGTGTGGGCTGGACAAAAATGGATGGGTATTGTGAAAATATGGACAAAATAAATGCAAAGATGTGTGGAGTGTGGATAAAATTAAAACCCTAAAGTTGCGGTAATAGTAATAAAACTTTTGCTCCTCCAATGGTGCCATGGGATACGCTGCTATACTGAATGCTTTCATTTCTACGTTGATTCTTGAACAAGGTGATGATGCATTTTGAACTATATGAAATGTAAACTGAGCGTGGATGATGGAGCAATGGTGAGTGCCTCAGGTGTTGGTAAGATAGACTCAAGAGACATGGTTGGTCAGATCAGAGGTTCTAGTGCATCTGTTGAATGGCATGCATAGTCGCCTAGCAATGCTATGAGTGAAGAGGATTCAGTTTGGTGGCAAAGTTGAATTTCTTTCTAAGATTGGCCCATGTGCTAGGTATGCAATAAAATAATTATCATTCATGTTTTCCTCATACAAGCTGTAAAAGGCCTGCAGTGCTTCAAAAATGCTTCCAGTGTTGGCCTTCTGCTCTTTCTTGCAACTCAAAGGCTTGACATGAGTTAAAGTGATAACAAGAGTGTTTTATTGTCGTACGCTTGTAAGAAGGTATGCATTAGATATGTTAGTAGAGGATAGCATATCCTCATAAAGGGCCATTGCAACTTCTTGGCTTGAGAATGTCATTATCCCAACTTTATTTGATGGGCTTATATGCTGTGAAATGAATTGTAGAAAATAGCCGAGTGTTGAGCTTTTGAGGATGAGAGACTAGTTGAGTGAACTAAACTAATTGTAGAAACTCTGTGCTCATAGCAAACTTAAAAGGAATGCAGACTCTCTGTTGCACATGTTTTCTAAGCCTAAAGAAGGCAACGAAGACTATGAACTATGTTGAGCAAAGAAGTTGTTGTATATGTCATCTAAAATTTGTAACTCTTGTGCATTTTTCTCTTGCACCAACCATACACCCTTAAGGAGCAATACATCTCTTAAGCGTTGATCTTTACTATAGAGGTAGGCTCTTTGCATGCACCTAAAACTATGTGCAATTAGATTGATGCCGAACACTACTGCTGTTTAGAAAAGTTGATGATACTAGCTACTTAGAAGATCTGAATCTGAAAATATCTTTGGTTTCTAAAGATCTTACTTTGCTGCTGCTGTGAGAAGAACTGTTATCAAGATGTGCTCCAAGAGGTGAAGAGGAAAGATGTGAAACAAGCCATAGGAGCTTGCATGCTTGATCATGGAACTCCTTTCTTAAGATCCTACAACCACGACTGGTATAGTTGTGGTTGTTGTGGTGGGGCTGTTCAATATGTTCTTGAGGAGTTTTACCTTTGAGTCTACAAGTTCCTATCTCAAGCTTCTTGTGTGACAGTAAAGTGGTTTTCTTTTAGTAGGCATTAATGCACAGAATCTCACATAAACTCCTATTACACCATAAGGCATAATAGACCATGTTGTGGAATTCAATGATGACTATACTATCATGTTTATCTCACTAATCATTCTTGCAAGAGAACTTCCTACTCGAAAGCCTTGTATACAGGTTAGGAGAGCCCTATGGTGCATGGGGCACACTGGCTCACACTAGTAGATTTGGTTCAAATCCCAGCAGGGCCATACTTTGTATACTTTCTATTTGCAGCAATTACATAGAAATGTATAGTATTTCTTGCATGAATCTGCAATCTTCTTTCAATATTTACCAAACTGCACTTACTTTATCAATTCAGCACTTCGGTGATCTTGTTTGCTTAAACTTTCACAAGATCAACACTAATCTTTGAAGATTAATGCTAGTTCACTTGATTAAGTTGGTAATCTTTGCATACCACTATAGTTTAATCTTTCTCTACAAACATTTCTTAGCATTATCAACAATTGTTCCTTGGTATTTTACTATTTCTTGCAAGAATTCAAGCAAAAAGATGCACATAATGTGTAGCCTTTGACAAAAGTTCACTCATACAACTGTGAATCTTTGCACCAATCTTTGAAAATCTGTTCAAAACTATAATGAATCTACACTCAGCACAATACTCTGCAATTTCCCACAAAAATCTCAGAACTTTGCACAGCAATCTAAATACTCTACACAAAAATATGAATATTCTGTACAGTAATCTGAAAACTCTACACAGTAACCTTGATTTTCTGCACCATAATCTTCTTCTTGCAATTCTTCTCCAAGAACTCTCAAGATCTAGGAATGTAGGGTTTGTTCTTGAAGAAATAAGAGCTTAAAGGATTAATATTTGAAACTTTAGGCTCTCTAAGCAAGGTAATGCAAGAAAATCCCTCAATATTGGTTACTAAAATCTCTACAAATCCTAGATTCAAAAATCAAGAAAAGTTTCAAGAAAATCAAGATCAAGAAGTTGAAGAAATCAAACATTGAAGTGGATTACGGTGTGTGGACAAAAACAGAGGCTGATGATGTGTACATAGTGTGCAGAGTACTGAGAGTTTCAGGAAATATGTAATTAGTTTGGGTCAGTTTTGAGTTTTGGTTGTTGAGATTAAATCTGCAGCAGTGCAGGAGGAGCAAAGGCATAACCATCAGGCCTTGCATCATCCACATGATGTGGAGATTTTGTTGCTTTTGTTAGCGAGCCCTCGGGTGTGTGTGTGTGTGTGTGTGTCAGTGCCTGCATGAGTGCTAACCGTTCGGATTTGGGCATGCCCTTGGACATGTTAAAGTCATGCGTAGACTCTAGATTGTGGGTAAGAGAATATCTTCAACAAAAAAAATAGTATCTACAAATAAAATCAAAAAGCATAACCACTACTAAAAAGGAGCTAAAAAGTGGATGCCACCAACACATGGTTGAATTTCAAAGTTTAGATTATGCACTTTTGATTTGGATAAGTTGATTTAGAAGGAAAATCCTAAAACATTTGGCATGATTATGTTGGGCCACTCGTGTAATGTTCCATTGGAGAATATTCTTAGATTGCAAGTGGGTTCAAAATAAGGACAACCATCCTTATAAAGTAGAAAATCAAATGTAAGAAATCTTAAAGTGCCATTTTCATGTCATCCATTTTCTATTCAACTTGAGACTAAACCCTACTACTTATAATATAGTGGAAGCATGAAATCTCAATTTGCAAGAATTTGACATAGTGCAAATTATTAGGCAAATATGGACTCAAAAAGGGGCCCTCTAAGAAATTCCATATAAAATAATGGGCTAATGGACAATTTTTTGCAAATCAACCAAAATTTATAAAATATTGTAGATTGGGAATCTACTCTTTGAGATCTTCCCAATGATATATATAGCATGATGGGCAATTTTGTATATTAAAAAAGTTGGCGATAACATGTTATCACCAATTCAGAACTTCTTGAATATATAAAATTTCCCATTATGCTATATATTGTTGGGAATATCTCTACGAGTATATTCCCAATCTATAATCTCCAAAAAAAAAATTTGATTTTATTCGCAAAATTTAATCATCAAGATATTTTTTTAGAAAAAGCTCTTAGAGGGTCCCTTTTTTAGTCAAAAGTTTGCCTAATGTCAAGTGTTAGTAGTGACTATCTTTGCTGAGTGGATGCCAAAAATGCACAAAATCAGATCTCTCTCTCTCATTCTCTCTCTCTCTCTCTCTCTCTCTCTCTCTCTCTCTATCTATCTATCTATCTATCTATCTATCTATCTATATCTCTCTCTCTCTCTGTGTATATCTATCTCTCTCTCTCTCTCTCTCTCTCTCTCTCTATCTATCTATCTATCTATCTATTCTCTCTCTCTCTCTATATATATATATCTCTCTCTCTCTCAATCTCTCTCTCTCTCTCTCTCTCTCTCTCTCTCTATATATATATATATATATATATCTATCTATCTATCTCTCGCTCTTTATATCACCCTCTCTCAATGTCACTCTCTCTCTCTCTCTCTCTCTCTCTCTCTCTCTCTCTCTCTCTCTCTCACACACACACACACACACACACATACACACACACTCGGGGGGGTCACTATATGTAAAATATCCCTATCGTGTGTGTTCAAGGCCTATATTTTAAATCCCTTATTTGTGAATTTTTTAATCTGTATAATATCCCCTTTTCTTTATGAATCTGTAAATTTTTTTGAAAAAATTTTAAATCATACCCTTATGTAAATATATTTCTATAAGTTTCATAAATTAAAATTATGCTTCTGTTGAACGCACGTGATATTCACATTTTTTGTGAGTGACCCCCCCCCCCCCCCCCCCGAGCACACACACACACACAATCCTCAAGAAAATATTGTTAATTGTATTTGGTAGTTATCTATTCTAGTCTCATGAAATATCACTACAAATAAGCATTTTAGGTAATCTCCTACTTCATGTGTTGCTTTCTCAATGAGGACCATACTGCTTTAGCATATAGTGTGGACGAGCCAAAATGATGAACATGAAAAGATGCAAGGGAGAAGAGAGCTTGAGCTCTTGCACGCACACACACACTCACAAAACCCTAAAAGAGAACACACAAGGTGAGAGGCTGAAAATCTTCTTCTTCACTCAACACTCAACACACCATATACAAAGATAAGAGTACACACCATATGAAAAGGTACTCAACAAGATACATACTAGGGTTCTCTATAGTGTGAACCTAACTAAATGAGCTAGTTCTATAACTATACCAGAATGGCTGTCACACAGCCTGTCATCCCACTGGCCGCATATCACCCATGATCTCACCAACCATGCCAATGGTGTAGGTGTGGGGCCTATCCCCCAGGCGGGTCATTAGTGTCCACTGCCTTACTAGATGAGCTCGATATCTCAACACTCCCCCTCGAGCTCAACTCCATCTCATGTGTACACCAAGTGAAGCCCTGAATCTACGGAGCTTCTCTGTACCCAATGTGCATAGAAATCAAGGAGCCAACTGTGGCAATAGCATGGAGGTGGTGGGAAAATCGAGGTTGCCGTCCCGAAAAAGGGTGCATGGATGGAAATGGAAACATGTCAAGTTACCGTCACCTATTTTAAGCCCAGTCTTTAATGACCTCACAAATTTTGCTGTAGGCACTCATGATCAGATTGTGAAAGGGATTTAGGGAAATCATGGGGACATCGAGAATTTATGGGCGTACCTACGAAAGGCGTGCATCACAACAATGGCTGGCTACCTCTCCATAAAAAGCCTAATTCCAAAATCATTGTGTAAAAATTTCTTTCTACCTTGTGCTCTAAGCTCTACTGTTTCTAAACTCTACTTTCACCCATGCCTTCTGTTGCTCAATCATCCTAGCACACCTGAAGCTAGAAAAATGGTGGAATTTGAGTACCTCTCATCCACCTTATAGAAGGAGGCAAATAAGCATGCCTGATGGCTAGAGAAGATGAGATTAAAGGGGTTTGTGGAGCTACCCTGAGAGGAATTGTAACAAAACTTCAAGGCCGCAGAGCAGCTAGAGTAATTGTAAAAATGAAACATCCTCACGCTCCCATCAGGTGAGAAAGGAGTATTCAATCTTCTATATGTGGCCAAAGTATTCAAATTGCCTAAGTATCTCACCCACAAGACATATTGCATGTCAAGGAAGGCCTTTGGAATGGTGAAAGCGACGGAAGCAGGAACAAAGGTGGCTTGGGCCAAGGTGCTGTACAATAACACTACAAAAGGCGGGGCCATTATCCATGCTTTTTTGGACGCTTTAGAACTAAGCTTAAAATCCCCTAAATGTCACAAAAAAGCGTCAAAATAAGCGCCGAAATAAGCGTCGAAACAAGAGTCGAAAAAAGTAATTTTACCATGCATTTTTCGACGATGTTTTTGACGACTATCTCGACTCATATTTCGACTACTATTTTGATGGTTATTTCGACTACAATTTCGACAGGTATTTCGACTGTCATTTCGACGCTGTTTTTGACGGATTATGCAGGAAACTTTCGATTCTATTTTTGATGGATGTAGGAAACTTTCGACAGATGCAGGAAACTTTCGACGCTTATTTCAACGCGTGTAGGTATTAAATTATTTTTTGGCATAATGGTGCATCCAGCTGTAGTCTTGTAGATGGATGCACCATTATGCCAAATTTATAGAGTACCAAAGGCAACTGTACTCTGATGTGAAGAACAAAGTGAATTTGTTGAAAAAGTTAGAGAGTGCCATAATGTTTTTGACATTACAAAGTAGGTACACAATTCACACAAGTGCAAACAATGGCCAAATTATATTACAAGATGTGAAATTTACATATCAAGCTCTGACGAGATAAGCCAAAATTGAAATTTACATATCAAGCTCTGACGAGATAAGCCAAAATCTGCATACAATCTATACAAGCTCAAACAAAGATGAGAGGTGACCAAAATGTGTATGTACAAGGGGAAAGACATGGGCAAGGCCACTCTATGCGGAGCCCTCACTCTCAGGATCAGGCATTGGTCCCTACAAAAACCACAAGATGCTTTTTTTGGTATACCAAAACAATGATCTAACATGATAAGACAAAGCAAGTATACAAATCATAAGGTTAAGGCTTGTTGCACTTACCATATCTATAATGCATCCCCAATTGAGGTTGGCGCCTTCTCGCTCAAGCTTCTCCAAAAGAAAGTATGTGTTATGGCGGTGAGCAATGTCGTCCTCTTCTCCCGTTGCCGGCCGACCAACCACTTGATTCTAAAAGTACCAAAACAACAAGATAAGAGTTGATACTTACAAAGTAGACCTAACATCAAATGTGTAAGATTCCTCCCCAGTCTCTCAGGATGTCCAGTATCTTCCCCTGTAGTCAATTTCCTCTTCAGAAATATAAAAGATCTTGTTTCTACCAGTTTTGGCCTAGAGAGAGAAAATCTTCTAGAGAGTGATAATTTAGTTTTTAAATATCTTTGGATAGAAAAATATCTCATCTTATTAAAATAAGTTCTCCTAAAACAGAAGTTCAAAAAGATTTTCAGAAGGTGCATTAGAAATTAAGTTAATCTGTTCAAGAGGCATCATCCTGGGGGTGAAGATTTTTTCAAAATTTTAAATTAAGGTTCCTATGGACCAATAAGATTCATCCAAATGTAGGAAGGAGATAAATGAAGAAATAAAAGAAAAATCTCCTAAAAATGAGTAAATACTCACATAAGATGAAGAGTTGACTAAGGACAAGGTTAATAGTTAAAAAAGGGAGATATTTAGAAGTAATGATGCATTTTTGACACCTCAGTATGGGGGAATTCCCCTCATGAAGGAGGTGCCTATTTCACATGCTTGAATGAGTTTTAAACTCCCAAATAATGAGATATTTTCATCTCTCCTCTCTCCTGTTTCAACTAGATCCAAAAAGTGAGCAAAACTGACCTAAAAATGGTCAAAAATTGACCAAATTGATCTGGAAAATTCTAGAATCAGTTTGCTTGGTTAGAGGCTCACTTTTTCCTATAAATAGAAGCCCTCCCCTTTATTGAAACTCAATAGTGTTTTTGCACTGTTACCCTGCCTCTCCCAAGTGCCAAAAACAATGAATTTTACTCATAATTCATTAGTTTTTGACCTTCCCTCTTCTAAAAGATTAGTGGCCACTCTTGTTTCCAAACAAGAGTAGAACCCTCAAACCATCAAGCCAAAGGAAAGCTCTCAAATTATCAATGTAAGTTAGAGATTCTTCTCTTTTATATTATTTTTATGGTTTTTTATGATTTTTGTATTCTCTACATTGTAAATGATGTTATGCCTCATTACAAAAGGAATTCCCCTCTCTTCTCTAGTAAATCCAACCATTCTTTATCCTAGGTGAATGATTAATGAATAAAATCAAGTTTTTCATAATGTTTCTCTTAAATAAGTAGAAAAATGTTACCTTAGAATGATTTAAATACTCTTGATGCATTTCTAATTAATTTTAGAGACTTAAAATTGAAAAATGGTCAGCCATACAAAGGAGGTTATGGCAAAATTTTTCAAAAATTTAGAAATAATTATTATCTTTCATTATTCTTAAAGAGTAATCCTTATGAATTCTATATTCTAAAGTGTCATTTTCATGCATAGAAGATGCATTTTGATTATTTGTATAAAAGAAATTTAGTTTTATTATTATAAAAGTATTAATTTTATTATTATTAATTTTTATGCATAAAAGTATGCATAAAAGATTATTTTTTTATTATAAAAGTGTTACTTTTATCATATTTGATTTTCATGCATAAAAGTATGCATAAAAGATTAGTTTTTTATTATAAAAGTGTTACTTTTATCATATTTGATTTTCATGCATAGAAGTATGCATAAAAGATTATTTTTTTATTATAAAAGTGTTACTTTTATCATATTTGATTTTCATGCATAGAAGTATGCATAAAAGATTATTTTTTTAATTATAAAAGTGTTACTTTTATCATATTTGATTTTCATGCATAGAAGTATGCATAAAAGATTATTATTTCTATTATAAAAGTGTTACTTTTATCATATTTGATTTTCATGCATAAAAGTATGCTTAAAAGACTATTTTTATTATTATAAAAGTGTTACTTTCATCATAAATGATTTTATGCATAAATCAAATGCATAAAAGAAATTATTTTATATTAAAAGAGTGATTTTCATCATAAATGATTGTATGCATAAAAGATATTTTTTTAATATTAAAAGTGTGATTTTCATCATAAATGATTTTATGCATAAATAGGATGCATAAGAAAAATTCTTTTATTCTAAAAGTGTAATTCCTACTAAATTGGATTTATGCATGGAAAGATGCATAAAGAATTTATTTTAACCCAAAAGAGTTATTCTCATCAATTTTGATTTTATGCATAGAAAGATGCATAAAGAAATCTTTTTTTAGTTCAAAAGAGTTATTTTCGTCAATTTTGATTTTATGCATAGGAAGATGCATAAAAGATTGATTTTTAATTCAAAAGTGTCATTGTCATTTAAAATAAATTTATGCATAGGAAGATGCATAAAAGATTGATTTCTATTTCGAAAGTGTTAGTCTCCTTAAAATGGAATTTATGCATAAATAGATGCGTAAAGAAATCTTATATCAAAAATAAGAATTCTCTTGTATTCTATAAAAAAATATGAGGATGTGAAACGAATCAAATAGATGAAAATGAACGAGGAATAGATGGAGATGTTTGTATGTGAAAGAATGGATGTAGTTATATGTATGTGAAAGAAATGATGTAGATGTGAATGTGGATATGGATCTAGATATGGAATGTGGATGTGGATGTATGTGAATGTGAATGAGGATGTGTGAATGGAGATATGGATGTAGATATGGAATGTGGATGTGGATGTATGTGAATGTGAATGAGGATGTGGAATGTGGATATGTGAATGTGAATGTGGATGTGGATGTATGTGAATGTGGATGTGGATGTATGAATGTGGAATGTGGAATGTGGATATGGATGTATGGATGTGGAATGTGGGTGTGGATGTATGAATGTAGATGTGGATGTGGATGTATGAATGTAGATGTGGATGTGGATGTATGAATGTGGATGTGAAAATGAATGTATGGATGTAGATGTGAATGTGGATGTACGAATGTGGATGTGTGTGTGGAATAATGAATGCAAATATGAATGTGAATGGATATGAAGTCGATATGAGCGAATGGATGAGATGAGATGTCATGTGAATCAGAATGTGAATGAATAATATAAGATCTGAACGAATGAGATATAATGAGAAATGGATGTGATGAGACGTAATGTAAATTAAGAAAGATAGGAATGGATGTTATGTGAAGTGAATGAATCTGATGTGATGGGATGGAAAATGATGTATCTGGTCAAGAATGGATACGCATATGATTGGAATTGGATTAAGTAATATGGATTGATGTGGAAAGACGAGAGTTCAATATAGAAACTATATTTGTGACCTATTTGTAAATGAGTGTTTTATGTCAAGAATGCTTGGGAAGCATTTTGACCATCTTGTGATTAAGGTCGTGGAGACCTAACTGATAAAGTTGCAACTGCTGACGGAGAGTCAATGGAGGACGTCTCGCGTAGAAAGCTCGGCCGAGGTCTTGACCAGCCTGGGTTCGATTTAAATGGTGAGCTTCCGGTACAGTGGATGAGGGACCAAGGAAGCGGCCTATGAGTGAAGTGCTAGGTGACCTGCGAAGGATCCTAGAGGGTGCTGACCATACGGTGCTCGGGCTCTGGGTCACCGAAGATACCCACACGTGCGTCGTGGAAGATATTAGAACAAGGAGTAAGAGTCGTTTTCTGAAACCGGGCATGGATCTGGTTGATTGACCTTGCTGGTCCTCAACGGATGAGTCCATGGCTCTTTTATATGGATCTGTTGGTTGATCTTGCTGATCTTCAACGGAGATTCTATCTTGATTTTTATAACTGATTATATTGCCGGATACTATGGTCTAGGAACTATTGAAAAGGCCCCTAAGTGGACATGTGGTAAGCGTTTTGGTTGCCAATGATGCCATAGATACTCCAATGAAGGAATGATTGGAAATAAAGACTCAACCAGAGATTTTGAGGATTGTGATCAGTGACACAATGGTTTCATTAAAGGATTGTTTTAAAGATAGTTTATGCTGAGAAAAGGGCAATTTCATATTGGGTGTGTAAGTGGTGTGACTAGTTTATGTTTGCATGAGCATCCGGCTAGGGGGCCTGGGAACTCTTTTCCCTGGTACTTGGGACAAAACTTAACCAAATTCTAAATTGGATCCCATCACTAGAGTGGTTGGGCGGTTGGCTAACCCATGGGACTGGATGGGGTTAGGCTGGACTGATGGATCCGTAAATTGCGACTCAAATTCTGTCTAGTTCGATAGATAAAGTAAATCCCGGACAAAAATTGTTCTATGGAAAAGAATCAACGGTTGTGCCTCTCAATGAGGAAAAAAGCGTTGGTCTCTATGATCCAAGTAGAGTCTTTTTCCCTTGATCTGACTATGGAACTTATGGGTTCGGTCAGATGAGCTCAGTTAGTTAAGGCTTTGACTACGTTGGGGAAAAGTTATCTTGGTGGAACGGCCCGTGCTTTCCGGGCAAGAGAAGTTTTTCCGAGTTCGGTTTGGAAGAATCAAGGAATTAGTCACCTGTCCGGATATCCGTGGGCAAGGCCTCGAGTGTGAGACCCTGCCCCACACAAGATGTGCTATTTCTGCAGCTAGCACCCCGAATCCATTGCACGGTGGGGACAGGGATCTCACAGTTGGTATCAGAGCTATTTGGCTAATGAGGATCAACCGAGAAGCCAAATATGTCAAAAATTTATCAAGAGGCACTAAAAGGTTGTAATTGTGTGATAAAATTCATACAACTTGATATTCAAATTGAAATTCGTAAATTGGTAATTGGGTCTTCAGATGGAAGTACCGCGATTGTATGGAATCCCTGACTTGCTTGAGGCATAGACATGATGGTATTTACCTTATAGTTCCAAGAACCATGACTATCCGTATATTCCAAGGGTATAACTGCAGCTCTGTACTGGCAGTATATACGAGTAAATCTAAGACTTGAAATTATAAGCATTAATGCTATCCAGATGATGAATTCAAATGTGGTTGATATGATTTTTAAATTCTGGTTGAGAACTGATGAGTTGATTTGGATTGTGATTGAAAAATGTTGGTCCCTGAAATTTGGTTGAAATGTAATAAGCTGAGCGAAACTGCAATGAGGATGAATGAGACGAGTCCCTATGATGATGTTCTTAACTAGAATGACGTTAATGACTTCAGCCAATCACTATGAGATTAGTGGCTTGTGTTGGCAGATTATTACTGTTAACTTTTGATTAATGAATCAAGTTAAGGGTTGATAAATTATAAATCTGAAAAATTGAAATCCCCATGGAGGATTGTTTAGATAGAAAAATTCAGTCTGATGGACCATTATTGTGTTAAAGATATGAATGAGATAATTCTGAATGAATTGTTAACTAATAATACGTTCTATATGAGTATCTTTATCCCTTGACTCTGTGGGGAGCCGAGAACCCCGGAATCAGTTGAATCAAAAATCGGATTGAATCTTAAATAAAGAGACTTAACAAGAATTTTCGTATTGATAGGAACATGGATCGAGGTTGTCATGGTAGAAATGTTAACCCCTAACTCGATGAAGAAGAGCTCGACCTGGATGTTCGTAAAACTCTTCATAGTTCGTAGCCTGGACCTTTCAAGGGTGAAGGGGAAAAATTGGGCGAGACTGTGGAGAAGTGGATCGAATCAATGGAAGAATACTTCGATGTCACCGGGTACAATGAGAAGAGCAAAATGGCTCTTGCAAGGCTGAAGATATTAGAGATAGCTAGAGTGGCATGGAGAAACCACTGCGAGACAAACCGTCTCGATCGAAATACCCAAACCTGGACCGATCTCAAGGCTTACCTCAGAAAGAGATTTTGTCCCCCAGGCTTTCTTGAAATTAAGATGAATGAGTTCTTGGAACTAAAGCAGGAAACCCAAAAAATTGAAGATTACCATTAGGCTTTTGCCCTTCTCCTTAAATATTCCCCACAATTGGATGAAGAGCAACTGATGGCCAGATTCATTCGGGGAATGAACGAGCCATTGGATACTTTAGTCAAGAATGCAAAACCTATCTCAATGGCCGAAGCAATAAGAATGTCAAGGGATTTCACCAAAGCCTTTGATGTCAAAGTCCCGCCAAAGCCAACACCTTCCTTCGAGAGTAATCACGATTCTATCTGCCAAAATCAAGGAAATCCCAGAGGTAGACCCTCTATCCAACCTGCGAAGGATCCTAGAGGGTACTCACCATATGGTGCTCGGGCTCTGGGCCCCGAAGATACCCATACGTGCGTCGTGGAAGATATTAGAACAAGGAGTAAGAGTTGTTTTCTAAAACCGGGCATGGATCTGGTTGATTGATCTTGCTAGTCCTCAAGGGATGAGTCCATGGCTCTTTTATATGGATCTGTTGGTTGATCTTGCTGATCTTCAATGGAGATTCCATCTTGATTTTTATAAGTGATTATATTGCCGGATACTATGGTCTAGGAACTATTGAAAAGGCCCCTGAGTGGACAGGTGGTAAGCGTTCTGGTTGCAAATGATGCCATAGATACTCCAATGAAGGAATGATTGGAAATAAAGACTCAACCAGAGATTTTGAGGATTGTGATCAGTGACACAATGGTTTCATTAAAGTATTGTTTTAAAGATAGCTTATGCTGAGAAAAAGGCAATTTCATATTGGGTGTGTAAGTGGTGTAACTAGTTTATGTTTGCAAGTGTAAGTGGTGTATCTAGTTTATGTTTGCATGAACATCCGGCTAGGGGGCCTGGGAACTCTTTTCCCTGGTACCTAGGACAAAACCTAACCAAATTCTAAATTGGATCCCATCACTACAGTGGTTGGGCGGTTGGCTAACCCATAGGACTGGACGGGGTTAGGCTGGATTGATGGATCCGTAAATCGAGACTCAAATTCTGTCTAGTTCGATAGATGAAGTAAATCCCGGACAAAAATTGTTCTTTGGAAAAGAATCAACGGTTGTGCCTCTCAATGAGGAAAAAAGAGTTGGTCTCTATGATCCAAGTACAGTCTTTTTCCCTTCATCTGACTATGGAACTTACGGGTTCGGTCAGATGAGCTCAGTTAGTTAAGGCTTTGACTACGTTAGGGAAAAGTTATCCCTGTGGAATCGCTCGTGCTTTCCGGGCAAGAGAAGTATTTCGAAGTTCGGTTTGGAAGAATCGAGGAATTAGTCACACCTATCCAGATATCCGTGGGCAAGGCCTCGAGTGTGGGACCCTGTCCCGTGCAAGATGTGCTATTTCCGCTGCTAGCACCCCGAATCCGTTGCGGTTGCACGATGGGGACAGGGATCTCACAGTTGGTATCAGAGCTATTTGGCTAATGAGGATCAACCGAGAAGCCAAATATGTCAAAAATTTATCAAGAGGCACTAAAAGGTTGTAATTGTGTGATAAAATTCATACAACTTGATATTCAAATTGAAATTCATAAATTGGTAATTGGGTCTTCAGATGGAAGTACCGCGATTGTATGGAATCCCTGACTTTGAGGCATAGACATGATGGTATTTACCTTATAGTTCCAAGAACCATGACTATCCGTATATACCGAGGGTATAACTCCAGCTCTGTACTGGCTGTATATACGAGTAAATCTAAGACTTGAAATTATAAGCATTAATGCTATCCAGATGATGAATTCGAATGTGGTTGATATGATTTTTAAATTCTGGTTGAGAACTAATGAGTTGATTTGGATTCTGATTGAAAAATGTTGGTCCCTGAAATTTGGTTGAAATGTAATAAGCTGCGCAAAATTGTAATGAGGATAAATGAGACGAGTCCCTGTGATGATGTTCTTAACTGGAATGACGTTAATGACTTCAGCCAATCACTATGAGATTAGTGGCTTGTGCTAGCAGATTATTACTGTTAACTTTTGATCAGTGAATCAAAAGTTAAGGGTTGATAAATTATAAATCTTAAAAATTGAAATCCCCATGGAGGATTGTTTAGATAGAAAAATTCAATTTGATGGACCATTATTTTTTTAAAGATATGAATGAGATAATTCTGAATGAATTGTTAACTAATAATACGTTCTATATGAGTATCTTTATCCCTTGACTCTGTGGGGAGCTAAGAACCCCAGAATCAATTGAATCAAAAATCGGATTAAATCTTAAATAAAGAGACTTAACAAGAATTTTCATATTGATAGGAACATGGATCGAGGTCGTCGTGGTAGAAATGTTAACCCAATTGACCGTCCACTTCCAAGGCAGCAACCTGGAAGTGATTGAAGAAGAAGAAGAAGATGAAAGAGATCATACTCCACTTGCGAGATGAGGACATCTCGCATTTTTCAAGTGGGGTAGAATGTAAGATTCCTCCCCAGCCTCTTAGGATGTCCAGTATCTTCCCCTATAGTCAATTCCCTCTTCAGAAATATAAAAGATCTTGTTTCTACCAGTTTTGGCCTAGAGAGAGAAAATCTTCTAGAGAGTGGTAATTCAGTTTTTAAATATTTTTGGATAGAAAAATATCTCATCTAATTGAAATAATTTCCCCTGAAACAGAAGTTCAAAAAGATTTTCAGAAGGTGCATTAGAAATTAAGTATAATCTATTCAAGAGGCATTATCCTGGGGGTGAGGATTTTTTCGAAATTTTAAATTAAGGTTCCTATGGACGAATAAGATTCATCCAAATGTAGGGAGGAGATAATGAATAAATAAAAGAAAAATCCCCCAAAAATGAGTAAATACTCACATAAGATGAAGAGTTGACTAAGGACAAGGTTAATAGTTAAAAAAGGGAGATATTTAGAAGTAATGATGCATTTTTGACACCTCAGTATGGGGGAATTCCCCTCATGAAGGAGGCGCCTATTTCACATGCTTGAATGAGTTTTAAACTCCCAAATAATGAGATATTTTCATCTCTCCTCTCTCCTGTTTCAACTAGATCCACCAAAAAGTGAGCAAAACTGACCTAAAAATGGTCAAAAATTAACCAAACTGATCTAGAAAATTCTAGAATCAGTTTGCTTGGTTAGAGGCTCACTTTTTCCTATAAATAAAAGCCCTCTCCTTTGTTGAAACTCAATAGTATTTTTGCACTGTTACCCTGCCTCTCCCAAGTGCCAAAAACAATGAATTTTACTCATAATTTATTAGTTTTTGACCTTCCCTCTTCTAAAAGATTAGTGGCCACTCTTGTTTCCAAACAAGAGTAGAACCCTCAAACCATCAAGCCAAAGGAAAGCTCTCAAATTATCAATGTAAGTTGGAGATTCTTCTCTTTTATATTCTTTTTATGGTTTTTTATGATTTTTGTCTTCTCTACATTGTAAATGATGTTATGCCTCATTGCAAAAGGCATTCCCCTCTCTTCTCTAGTAAATCCAACCATTCTTTATCCTAGGTGAATGCTTAATGAATAAAATCAAGTTTTTCATAATGTTTCTCTTAAATAAGTAGAAAAATGTTACCTTAGAATGATTTAAATACTCTTGATGCATTTCTAATTAATTTTAGAGACTTAAAATTGAAAAATGGTCAGCCATACAAAGGAGATCATGGCAAAAATTTTTAAAAATTTGGAAATAAGTATTATCTTTCATTATTCTAAAAGAGTAATCCTTATGAGTTTTATATCTAAAGTGTCATTTTCACAGATGATGCATTTTGATTATTTGTATAAAAGAAATTTAGTTTTATTATTATAAAAGTATTACTTTCATTATTATTGATTTTTATGCATAAAAGATTATTTTTTTATTATAAAAGTGTTACTTTTATCATATTTGATTTTCATGCATAAAAGTATGCATAAAAGATTATTTTTTTATTATAAAAGTGTTACTTTTATCATATTTGATTTTCATGCATAGAAGTATGCATAAAAGATTATTTTTTATTACAAAAGTGTTACTTTTATCATATTTGATTTTCATGCATAGAAGTATGCATAAAAGATTATTTTTTTATTATAAAAGTGTTACTTTTATCATATTTGATTTTCATGCAAAGAAGTATGCATAAAAGATTTTTTTTAATTATAAAAGTGTTACTTTTATCATATTTGATTTTCATGCATAAAAGTATGCTTAAAAGATTATTTTTATTATTATAAAAGTGTTACTTTCATCATAAATGATTTTATGCATAAATTAGATGCATAAAAGAAATTCTTTTATATTAAAAGAGTGATTTTCATCATAAATGATTGTATGCATAAAAGATATTTTTTTATATTAAAAGTGTGATTTTCATCATAAATGATTTTATGCGTAAATAGGATGCATAAGAAAAATTCTTTTATTCTAAAAGTGTAATTCCTACTAAATTGGATTTATGCATGGAAAGATGCATAAAGAATTTATTTTAACCTAAAAGAGTTATTCTCATCAATTTTGATTTTATGCATAGAAAGATGCATAAAGAATTTATTTTAACCCAAAAGAGTTATTCTCATCAATTTTGATTTTATGCATAGAAAGATTGCCCTGTTCAATGCAAAAGCTGGAGCCGGAAAGGAGATGAAGGAAGACCAAAAAGAAGATCTAGGGCCCAAAGAGGATGTAGCTGAGAAGCCTTAAGAACAAGCACGTTCTGGACAAGGAAAGAAAGAGACAACCTTAGGGAAGAAAAGTCTATGAGTTCAGTGAAAAGAAGACCAGCAAGAAGGGGAGAATGGCCACAAACAAGAGCAACAGGGAAACTAAGACAAAAAGTAGCAAAGAGCTCAAGGAGAACTTGGTCGACATTGGCAAGTCCATCTTGTCAGCAACTAGAGTAGCATCACAGCAAGAGGCCGCACAACTAGCACAAGTCAACTGGGGCAAGCATAGTCTGATCTCCCTACCACTAGTGCTGTGAATTTTTTGGAATCCATTAACACAAATTGGGTGTAGGGAGCTCTCAGCTACTTACAATGCTGCATTATAGATGGCCAAAAGGAGATAAACAAACTACATGCATTGAGAAGCTAGCAGAAACCCTTGCAGGAAGAGCTGCACAGGAGGAGGATTGAGGAAGACCACCTAGGAGAAATGTAGAGCTAGATCCGTGACCTCCAGAAGGTCAACGAGGGGATCAAGGAGGAAATGGGGAAGATGAGGGAGGCAATGACCCAGAAGGAGAAATAAAATGAGCAAATTGTAAGAGGACCTCCATAGGGCCAAGGAAAGCCATGACCCAGAAGGAGCAATTCCAAGAGGACCTCTATAGGGCCAAGGAAAGCCATGCTGCAACAAAAGGCCAAGTCACCTTGATCAGAGAAGAGCATGTCAGAATCATAAAGGTGGTGGAGGCTAGGGCTAACAAAGATAAGATTGAGCTGGTTATTAAGGTTGAAGCTAGGCTGGTTGTCTTAGATGCTGATGAATTTTTGAAAGTGTATGAATTGGAAGATGAAACCATGGAGCGATGGGAAGGGTAGGCCATCGAGGATGTAAAGGAGGTGTGGGGGAAATATTTAAAGAAATTGATAGCAATGCAAGCCCCAACACCTTTTTGCAGACAGATGGTGCCCTAGCATTCATCATACAGCCGGAGGGAGGATTCAAACAGTAAAACCGTGCCCAGCTAATAGGCCCAAAAAAACTGATAAGATATTTGGAAGAATCTACACCCAGCCAAGATGGCAAGGAGGCCAGAGCCGATGGGGGAGGTACTAGCAAGGAAATTTTGTTGCAAAAGGAAAATGAACAGCTAAAAAATTAAGTAGAAGTCTGGAAAAGGAGATTCACCCTCTTGAAGGGAGATGGAAAGAATCCAACCATGCAGACAGATGGGAAGGGGAAAGAACTAGTCATATGCAAAGGGTCATTAATGGACCTAATCCATGTGACAAGGAGCTGAAAGAACATGCATGGACAACAGCGAAGAAGCTTGAGGAAAAGAAGAATGACAAAGCTACACTCAGGGCACAAATTTAAAAGCTGGAGGCCTTAGTGGGAGAGTTCAAAGAGCAGCAGAGGCAGGATGGGCTAGCAATAAAGGCCCTCATGAAGGATGTGGATGCTGCCACGCTTGCAAGAATGACAAGAGAAAGAGGAGGAAAAATGACAAGCAATGAACTGAATGTCGCAATTGACAGTAGCTCATGTGCTAACCTCTGGAAAAGACAAGAGCAAATAGACACCATGAGAAAGGCACACACAAAAGAGGCATGAAAAAGACAAAAGCAAATGGACACTATGATGAGGAGGGTGCACGCTGAGGAAGTTTGAGAAAAAGGTAAGATGATAGAGGACTTCCAAGGCTAGGCAAAAAGGGAAAAAGGGTAAAAAGAAGCCCTACAAAAAAGAGTATAGGAGCTTTTGGGCCAAAAGAGTATGGGTGTCTACAAGGGCGCTGCCCTCAAATATATGCAAACTTTAAAGCAGAGGTAAGTGCCCTGAGACCTTCCAACTGCGAAGAAATTACAAAATTCATAAGCCAGTTGGAAGTGTCAAAGACAAAATATAGGCCCAACGAAACTCTCAAGCAAAGGCATCAGAACAAGGAAGGAGCCCCCTCGAATCCAGAGCAATACGTGGAAGCGGTGGTCTCTTGTGACTTGAGGATCTAGGAGAGGAGGCAACAACTCATTCAAAGAGAGACACTGCTAAGGGCCCCTCACCAATGGATTCAAAAAGCAGAAAGGAAAAGGGAAGTGTTGAAGCCTAAACCTACATGTACACCATCCTATGGGTGGAAATGGAGTTGGGGCGGAAGAAGAAGGCTGAAGCAACGAGAGTAGACAATATTTAAAGAAGACCTCATCATGCAAGAGCAAACAGAGCCCCATGCCTTCATAGAAGAGCAAGCATGGCTGTGGAAGCAATGAATAGAGTAAGGGTAAGGCATCTAGAGGCACGGCCCATCGATGTGTAGTTCCAAAGGGTCGATGAGAAAACTTGCATAGGGCACACCTGGGTAAGCAGCAGGAAGAGGGCTTATGAGCCATGGTATGCCCATGATTTCCCCATCAAGTTTATCTCAGGGGGCACTGCAACAGAAGAGGTGCCAAAAGAAGGTGGATGCAATAGGACGTAGGGAATCTAGATGGGAGGTATTCGAACTAAGAGGCAACCTAGACAAATTTTTTTGAACAAAAACGGTGGGCTTTCCTACACCGTGATTGCCAAGTGTTGGCAGCGGCCAATTAGTCCATTTGGCCACACTGCCCAAGTCATTTGCTAGACTGACCATTGTGCAACAAACCAAGCCTTCTTGTTTTGTAACAGCTTCTTGATAAACGATTAGTACCCATGGTTGTAATGGAAAAAGGGGAATCAATCGGATAAGGGGATAGAGGAGTTCGAGCGGACTTGGTCTACCTGGCTGAGATTGTAGGAGTGAGTGCATACTATCTCGATAGAAAGACTCATGTCGAGTCTACTCAGGCCTAGAGGAGAGGAACAATACCGAATAGGGGAACAGGAGAGTTGAGTGAGTAGTTCATGAGCAAAGTTCTTACTAAGGCATTGTACTGTAATACTCAAGAATGGATTGGTCTTTGTCTTACTATTGCTTTCTCTCTATTCATCTCTCCCTATTTAGTGTTCAATCTTGTGTTAAGTTTGTTTTTGTCTAAACGTGGAATGTTGTTTGGAATCTGGATAGCCCTAGGAACTAACTTGCTTTGCATTCATGATCATTCTCCTCCCTGCCCTTAGGCAAACAAGTGGCTCAACATCCTAGCATTTTCTTATCGCATTGGGCATAGTTGCATTAGTCTCACTACTCCTCCTTGTTCACCATGTACAAGAGTGCCTTGTAATCTACCTGAAATTCAAATAGTTTTTGCCAACAGATAGTGCTTCAACTTCTTGATGGAGTCGACTGTACCCACTAAACCCATCGAGGAGGAGGGAGTATGTCTCATTCCCCCATCTACCACATCCATCAGGGAATCTATGAATGGTTGCGGGAATGGATCCGATATGGTGAACACATTTAGCTTGGTAGTCAATGCAGACCCTCAACTTCCCATTCTTCTTTGGGACGATGACTATTAGTGAAACCCATTCTGCCCTGTCCACTCGATAGATGAATCCTACACTAAGCAGTTTGTCAATCTCTTCCTACATTTGTTTCGCATAGTTGGGGTTCATTCTATATGTGCTCTGCCGAATAGGAGTTACATCCTCTTTTAAGCTGATCTTGTGTTGGTAGAAGCTAGGATCAATCCCCTTCATGTCTGAGTAATCCCCGGTGAACACATCTTTGTACAAATTTAGCAAATCTAGGAGCCTTTCTCTGAATTCTTGATTCAATTGGGTACCAAACTTGATTGGTTTTGGCTCTTGGTCATCCCTAAAGAGAATGTGGGGGAGAGGGAGAGCTTCAAACCCTAGCAAGCAAACACACACACACACAAGAGAGAGCAAGACACATGAGAGAGATGGATGACTATATTTTCTTCTATCTTCTTCTTCTCTACTCAACCAACATAACATAAAGATGAGAGTACACACTATATGGGTGTATCTGGGCACTAAATGCCTGATACTTGGAAATGGAAATATCATAAAAGAAACAACATTAACACAAAGACATTCCCTTTAGCAGAAGATCATAACAGTAAAACGGAATACAAAACATCATGCAGAAAATACGCTACACATGATAACCCTGAACAGATGATCAGAATTCATTGATGTCATAATCATGTAAGGGATTACATTTCCACTTCCTCATCTTCTACAATTCTGAATATCCGTTATGCGCCTTTCCATGATCAACTAACTACATCTCTTCATATCTCTCCCTTCTCACGAATTCCTAAGCAACTACCCAAAAGGATCATTCACATACATAGAATTCGGATATTCCAACTTAGGTAAAGTTAACCCCTAACACATGGCACAGCCCGGTGGTTGGGTTTTCGAGAAAACCCGACTCGAACCCATAAATCCCTGATCAAACCATCCATTGTCTTTACATTGCTTCAAAAAGAAAACACAACTACAAACTGAAAGCAAAATCCTACTAAACTAGAAATCCTAAAACACTAGAAAAGCATAAATCACTAAGGTAACACCACCGGCTCCAACGGCTTCGGCGGATCATCTTTGGTCTTTGAATCTTCCACCGGCTCCAAATTGACGACTGGAACAGTAATCTGATCTGCAGGCATTATATCCTGTGACACCATCTGAATTACTTCAGCCTGACCAACTGCTTCCTTGTCAACCTCCGACATAATCTCCACAGTTTGTCCATGATCCCCCACAGTAGCCTGCTCTGTATCCAACTGTCCCTCATTAGGCAACTCCATAAAACACATGGCTTGAACTTGCTTCGCAAACTCCAACAATTTCAACCTCAAAGCATCCTTTTCCAACTGTAAACCTGCTACTTGATCCAACAATATCTGCTCAGATTCAGAAATGAAAGCTCCACTTAATGTATTAAATGGCTTCATCACCCAGGCTTCAATCCGATCTCGGATACCTTGCCACAGTTTGACTCCCACCTCAGTTAAGCTCCTCCTAATCACTGCTAAATCAGACTCTGAAACTAACACTCCCTCTACATCTTCATTACTCTGAGATAGCATCTGTCTTTCAATAGCCAACAATGGTTGAATGCGTTGAGCTAACATCTGATTCTCCACCTGCAAACCCACATTTTGCTCAGACAACACTTCCAACTCTTTATGCATCTTATCCTGCAATTGATTTGTCCATTCTTTAAACAATCCCAACGACATCTTTGTCTTTACCAAATTTCTCTGACACTCTGCTACCTGGTCTTTCTCTTTAACCACTGCCTCCTGAGCCTGAACTAACAACATCTTAGTTTTCACTAACTCCTCCTCTTGATGCTTGACTTTAAGCTGATAAGTAGCTTCCGATCTCGACTGCTCCTGGATAACCCGAACCTGGTGTTTCCAATCTGCAATACTACTCTCCTGCTTCCGAACATACTCTTGGACCTTATTCAAAGACCAGAGCACATCCTGCAACTCTCCACTCTGAACACTCTGTTCTGCTTCCTTGGCTATAACTATAACAGAATCCCACTGATTTGACTTAACAGGTGTAAAATCCATCGTCTTTACCACATCTTGGATCGCAGATGAATCCACATCCAATTTTCTTTTCTTGCTAAAAGTGAATTTCTTACCCACTGAAACTAATGATGGATCAGTACCCACAGACTCTGTGGCGTGATGCAACAAATCTAACCCTTTCGGAACATCTGGTGAGACCAACACCTCCTTGGCTTCGGAGCGAGTATAGCCTGCTTCCATCAAATCCTTAAACACATTCATCTTGTCAGGCTGATGCTCAAACCCTAATGGAGAATCCACTGCCCCCTCTGGGACAACGTCATCCTGACCCGGTTCTTCAAGACCACCATGCACTGGTTGAGTCGGCAAAAGAGGCAATTTGCTGGCAGAAATCATAGGAACCTTCTCAAACAAAGCTGCTAAGAACGCCGACAGCCGAGAAGTGACTTGAGACTTCCTCTTATCAGTGATTTCCACCTCCTGCAGAATTCTAGTGTGCACCAAAGAAGCCCAACTAACTTTCCCCCCTTTCTCAACATACAGCAAAGGTGCAAAATTGTCTTTTGACATGTATTCCAATTTGATTACCTGACAAATTCGCTCAAGGTACCATCTTAAATGCTGACGACGGGGTTCAGCGACATTCTTCACCATGTAATAGGCTCGAGACCCCTATGGAAGCCCAAATTCCTTCCTCATGGCCACATCCGAACACTTTGCCACAGCCACAGTTTCTTCATAATGGAGATGAAATACTTCTGCTATCAATTGAGGTGTCAAACCCACAGTCGCAGAGAGGTAACCATTCCTCTTACGAATCACCTCCAACTGCGTTTTGGCATAAACATTCTCCCGCCATCTGTCCCACGGCAAAGATGCAAACTCCCATAACCCAATGGTCTGCAACCACTGAGTAGTCGCCTCCTCTGACAGATCCAGATGAACAGAAAAATCCAAGAAAGGATCCATTAAAGCCTACAAAGTATTAGCTTCCAACCCCCCTACCTCTGCAGACAGCGCATCCTCAGGCTCGAAATCTTCATCAGCCTCCACAGACGCACGAACAGAAAGCTCCTTACTGGCGGCGGGTTGTTGACGCAGTCGCCGGGGAGAAGAGCGCTCCACAGGAACCACCTTAAGCGGCATCGAACGCCCCATCTCAGCCAGCGCTTGACGCAGGGAATTCAGCTTGGCTAAGCGCTCTGCGTTATTCATGCAAAAAGTCTCCTCCAAGCATGCCAAAATTGAAATGTGCATGAAAAAACCCCCACACGTGGTGATATAAAACACAACGTCACCCAGTCGGCCAAATCTACCACACATGCCCGACTTCCCATCAATATCCTCCACTTGTACACTAGCGGACATTCCCAAATTTTCTAACACATCCCCACTTACACCTTCGCCTAATTTGCTCACTGGTGCGGATATTCCTCCATCTACTAAAACTCCGACCTCTGCGGTTACTCCGACCACTGGTGGCTGACCCACAAACTTCTTCAATCGGAAACCATTAATCGGTTTCTCAACCAGAGTCCCAAACATATCAGCAAGTCGGAAAGTACCCTGACCACAATCCTCCATGATTTTGTACGGCCCTATGTACCTCAGCTTTAATTTACCCGGATGAGGACCAAGCTTCGAATTATACAGCAAAACCCAATCCCCAACCTGAAAAACTTTGAATTTGATCTGTCTACTTACCCAAGCCCTCCGCCTTTACTGAATCACCTCTGTGATATACCCACTAACAATCCTATCCTCTTCGAGCTGATACAGCATCTGCTGTCGGAACTGAATAGATTCTTCCGGTGATAACCGATCAGCAATAGCCACCCGCAAACTAGGAACTACATATTCCATTGGAACCACCGCCTCCAAACCATACACCAGCTTGAAAGGTGTCAAACCTGTAGTAACTTTAAAAGCTGTACGGAATGACCATAGAGCAGAATCAAGCTTCACATCCCAGTCATCCCTATTCTCGGCTACTATCTTCTTCAAAATCTTCACCAAGATCTTGTTGGAACTCTCTGCTTGACCATTGGCTTGAGGATGATAAGCAGTAGACTTCTTATGCATAATCAAATGAGTCTTGGTCAACTCCACAATGACAGCATTGAGAAAATGAGTACCCCGATCACTAACCAATTCCACTGGGCACCCAAACCTGGTCATAATGTTGTGATAGAGAAACCTAGCCACACTGTTGGCGGTATTATCTTTCAAAGCAACAGCTTCCACCCACTTCGTACAGTAATCAGTAGCCACCAAGATAGAACGACAACCTGTCCGCTTGGACTTAGGCTTGATTGGCCCAACAAAATCCAAACCCCACTTCTGAAAAGGATCTAAGGGCAGAATCGGATTATCCGCCATGCGGTCTGAAGCTCCAGGCTGCCCCAACTGTTGACAAACCAAGCAACTCCTAGCATGATTGTGTGCATCCTTCAGCACGGTAGGCCACCAAAGCCCAGATTGAAGAATCTTCTTACCTGTAATGTCTCCAGAAAAATGCCCACCTGCAATGCCACCATGAGCCTCTTGCAGAACTGCTGATTGCTCAAATTCTGGGACACAGCGACGGATAATCTGATCTATCCCCCTCTTTTACAGAGCACCTGCAATCACCAAAAAAGGTTTACTCCGGAGTACCAGCTTTCTCCGTTGATCAGTGGAAAATTCCACTGGCATGGTGCCATCTGTCAAGAAACTCAACATCTGATCATACCAAGAATCCAATATCGCCACAGTAGCTAAAAACAAAACCGAATCAGGTAAGTGATCATCCACCCCTTCAGCTACTTCCCCAATCTCCAACCTACTCAAATAATCCGCTACAGCATGCTCCTTTCCCGGGGTATGTATGATCAGAAAGTCAAACTCCTGGAGTAGAAGCATCCACCTAGCTAACCTACCCGTCAAGTGTGGTTTCTTGACCAGATACAATAAGGCCTGATGATCTACATGGAAAACCAGCTTATTGCTCAACAGATAGTGCCGGAACTTGTGAAGAGAATACACCATCCCCAAAGCTTCCCTCTCCGTGACAGCATAATTCCGTTCAGCACTTGTCAACATCTTGCTAGCATAGTACACTAGGCGAAACCAGCCCTTAATCTTCTCTTGCATGAGGACAGCCCCTACGGCAATGTCCGAAGCATCTACAAAAACATGAAATGGTAACCCCCAATCAGGAGGTAGCACTATCGGTGCCACCACCAACATCTTCTTCAGAATTTGAAATGCCTTTTCTTGAACTGGAGACCACACAAAATCCACTCCCTTCTTGGTCAAATGAGTAAGGGGTGCACACACATCTGAAAGATATCGCAAAAACCTACTATGCCACTTAACCTGCCCCAAAAACCTGCTTAATTCCTTAAGATTACGTGGTGCGGAAGCCTTCTGAATGGCCTCAATCTTCTTAGCATCAATCAAGATGCCTTCCTGGGACACCACATGGCCCAAGAGAATCCCACGCCTTACTGCAATAGCACATTTGAAGGGATTAAGAGCTATGCGGAACATCCGACAGCGCTCCAAACAGAGCCTCAGGTGCTGTAAGTGCAAAGCCTTTTTACCAAAGACACTAAAATCATCAAGAAAGGCTCGCATAAAATCCAACAGATATGGCTCAAATGCCTTCTGAGCCACAAATGAAAATGATGGTGGGCCATTCTTTAATCCAAAGCTCATCACCGTGTAAGCAAATGCTCCCCACTCAGTGATAAAGGCCGTCTTATCCACATCCTCCGGTGCCATCCTTATCTGATTATACCCTGAGAAACCATCCAAAAAACTATACATCTCATGACCAGCCACAGCATCAAGGAGGGTATCACAGAACGGTAACGGAAACGGGTCAGTAATTGTGGCAGCATTCAACTTCCTGTAGTCCACACACACCCTGATCTTGCCATTCTTCTTTGGCACGACCACAATGGGAGACAGCCAAGTCACCTCATTGACCTGCTTGATAAACCCTACCCGTAATAGCTTATCCAGCTCCTCCTTGACCTGCTTGGCGAAATTTGGATTCATGCGATACCGCTGTTGGATAACAGGAACAGCATCACTCTTCAAATTGATGCGGTGCTGATGTAAAGCTGGATCAATGCCCTTCATATTTGAATACTCCCAAGCAAATACATCTCGAAACTCCACTAACAGTTTCTGCAAGTCCTCCTTAAATTGACCTTCAACATGCACACTGACTCGAACCATTTTAGGATCGGATGCAGTACCTAAATTCATGTCCTGTAATTCATCTTCCTCCACCCTGATGGACTTCTGCAAACGCCGTTCATATTGCTGTTCAGCTGCTATAATGGCTTCCTGCTCGGTTACAGTATGCACCTGCTGAGCCTTGGCAGCTAAAGCTTCTTCCACAGCCCTCTGTAAAGTATTGCCTTCCATTATCTGGCCTGGAACCACCTGGATCTCCTGCTCGGGCACCACACTGTCTTCAGTCGGAACATGCGATGATTGTTCCACACCCTCGACACTCTGCGGAACTGCCGATACAGGGTGTCCAGTATGCTGATATCTGGTGACAATAGCTTCCACATCTACATCAAAGACCGGTACTACCGTTGGATTTGCTTGCATATATGCCTCCTCCTCATCTTCACCTACATCACTTGCCAAATGAATGCCCTGAGCACATAAAGGCTTCTGCCCCTGCTTCAAGAGAACTCTGGATAGCATGGACAAGCGAGTTGTCTTCTTGCCCTGCCTGATCACCACAGTATTATCCTCCCAATCCTGCTTGACACGGGCAATTTTAAACCAGGGGCGGCCTAGCAACATGGCATAGGCAGACCCGCTATCCTGCATCCGGAGCACCACAAAATTCACAAGAAACGACAGACCACCCACCTTAATGGATTGATTCTTGAGAATCCCCAAAGGTTGAAGTCGCCTCTGATCTGCCATCCTTACTTGAAAAGGTGCTGGTGCTAACGCTCCCAACTTCATACGGATGTAAACGGTCTCCGGTAGAATATTGACTCCGGAACCCCCATCCAGTAAAACCTCTTCAAACTTGTGCCCGTGGAATGCCACCTTAATTACTGGGACTTGAAAATCCACATCTGCGGACTCAGCTTGAGAAACTCCCACAAACGGGGCTTGATCCTCCACCATCTTTGCTGGAACTGGCTCCTGCAGCTTCCCCAACAGCTGTTCCCGGAAAGCCGGTACCATGCTTAACAGCTGATCCAAGGAAATTTGAATAGGCGCATGCATTAGTGCATCAAATAGATCCCCAGAACCTGGTACTGTTTCAGTTACCTTAGGAACTGGATCGGAATGGACCACCGCAATCTTTCCTGGAAGTGGATCACAAGGTGACTGGGCTGGAATCGGTTCCTCCGACAACTGTGCCTTTAGCAGTGGCTCCATCGGTTCCACCGGGAGCTGCTTCTGCTGGAGTTTCTGAACCTGACTGGAAACTGTTCTACGAACCACCTCCTGGTCCTCCCAACTGATAGGTCCCTTACCCTTTGCACGGGTAACAGCCAAAGTGTCCACTAAATCTTGCCCCTTACAATCCCCAACGAGCATACCCGTGGAGCACTCACCCTGCGCATCAACAGAGCTAGAAGCGTTCAGCACGTGGAACTGCTGCGGCACACCCTGAAGATGTGAAACCCCCGCGCTGGCCCCCGCTGCTTTATCTCCCACCATCTCTATCAGGATGGCATTTGCTTGAGCTGGAGGTCGCTGCTGCTGCTGGTCCTGGGGAGGTCCCTGACCCCGATTCCCCTCATTGAATCGAATGACATGTTTCCCTCTTTCCTCCCTATGCTTACACCATAATTCACAGGCCGGACCAATTCGATGCCCGTCTTTTGCACAGTAATCACACAGTGGCACACCCTGAGGTCCCCTCTGAAACCCTTGCTGCCCCTGCCAATTAGGTCTTGGAGCATATGGTCTTGGAGGCCTATTATAGGGAACATGCGGAACGGTCGGAACCACCGGATTAGCCTCTGCAACTTGCTGAGGTGGTGCTCGCTGAACCACATTGGGTGGCACCTTGCCTCTGTAGTTGGGGTTGTACCAACAGGCACTCGTAAGATGGCCGTCCTTCTCACAGATATGGCAGTACTGTTTCTCCTTGGGCAAGACAGCTGCATACCCTAAGGCTTTAAGTTTGTGAAGAAGCTTTTTCTCCTTCTCCGCCCTAACCTGTTTCTCTTTATCTTTTTTCTGCTTAGCCTTCCTTGAGGCCTTTTTCTTCTCACTTTGCCCCTCATCCTCCGATTCATCAGATGAGCATGCCGACTCGGCCTCACTATCCGAGTCTGACTCAGTCGAACTATCCGACTCTGAGTCATCCTGCTTCCTGCCCTTCCGTTTGTCCTTCTGAATGCCCAGGCGCTTTTCCACCCGAGAGGCAGCTGTCACGAGGTTATCAAATCCGCCGGCAATATCCACATTTGCGACAGCACTCTTCAAGTTCCTCCGCAATCCTTTGACAAAGTAACTGGCAAGCATTTCATCCGAGGGTCTTTCATTACCCTGCAGTCTGGCAGC
This sequence comes from Cibotium barometz, assembly GCF_041138505.1. Taxonomy (NCBI): domain Eukaryota; kingdom Viridiplantae; phylum Streptophyta; class Polypodiopsida; order Cyatheales; family Cibotiaceae; genus Cibotium; species Cibotium barometz. The sequence continues at coordinate 19,275,256 of NC_141082.1, read as the reverse complement.
CAATCCCCGAAACTTCTGAGCATAATCCTCCACTAACAGATGCTTCTGTTCCATGGCCTTGATCTTTTTGACGATATCAGTAGGAGTTTTCTCCTTCCTGAACTGGGCCAAAAACGCATCCTTCAAAGCATTGAAATCTGCAAAGTGGGCCAAGCCATATTGGCTAAACCAACTCATTGCTACCCCCTCCAGGGTTGCGGCAAACTGTTGCAATTTCACCGGATCTCCAAAATGGGCAGGGTACCCACTGGCTTGCCATCGGGTCTCGAATTGAGCCACGTGACAGTCTAGGTCTTCCTTAGGCTTTGCCTTAAATTTGGCAGCCTTAACCGTTGGATTGGGTGGTGGTGCAGCCATGTTCACAACCCCTGGTAGTGGATTAGCTGGTGGCGGATTTTTCAATGGATCAAATTGCAACCGTCTCTGACTCCGAACAGGCGGTCTGGACAGAAATAGGGCACCAACAAATTGATGCAAATGCCGCCGGGCTTGCTCCGGGCTAACGACATTCTGCCCCGGCCCTTCTGCAAGTGGTGTTGTATGCTCGACAGCGTCCACCTCGTCCACGCCGGCCTGCGCCAATTGGCCCTCAATTACGCCAGCAGAAACCGACGTAACTGCCACAGGTGGCCCTTCCGCAGCATCACCGCTTCCACTGCTAGAAGCTTCCGACCTGTCATATCTGCGCTTCCTGGCTTGTGCCCTCGTGAAATGAATGGGACTAGTTTGCCTCTCCCGATCTGACATTCATGCGAGACACAAACAGCACAGCACAAAACCACCCCATACCCAACAAGACAAGACAATGCTGAGTATGCGAACACCGCAGGATCGCCAATGTGTATCTGGGCACTAAATGCCTGATACTTGGAAATGGAAATATCATAAAAGAAACAACATTAACACAAAGACATTCCCTTTAGCAGAAGATCATAACAGTAAAACGGAATACAAAACATCATGCAGAAAATACGCTACACATGATAACCCTGAACAGATGATCAGAATTCATTGATGTCATAATCATGTAAGGGATTACATTTCCACTTCCTCATCTTCTACAATTCTGAATATCCGTTATGCGCCTTTCCATGATCAACTAACTACATCTCTTCATATCTCTCCCTTCTCACGAATTCCTAAGCAACTACCCAAAAGGATCATTCACATACATAGAATTCGGATATTCCAACTTAGGTAAAGTTAACCCCTAACAATGGGTTAGTACTCAATTATTACAACATACAAGGGTTGGTCCATAATGTGAACCCGACTAAATGAGCTGGCACTATAACTATGCCAGTCTCTAGTAATCCAAAATGGTTGTCACATAGCCTATCATCCCATTGGCGCATATCGCTCATAATCTCACCAACCATGCCAGTGGTGTAGATGCGGAAGCTATCACCCAGTTGGGTCATCATCAATGTCTGCCGTAGCACTAGTTGAGCTCGATATCTCAACACTCCCCCTTGAGCTCAACTCCACACACTGCACTCCAAGTAAGCTCCTAAACTTGTGTAGCTTCTCTGTTTCCCAATGCCTTCGTGAAGATGTCATCCACCTAATCCTCTGTGTGGTGCTGAGATATACTAGATCTACATCTCCTGCTAGAACTTTCTCTTGATTTTTTTGAATTCTGGTTGAAAGTAGATGAGTTGAATAAGTCATGGTAATGATGAATGGAGAGAACTCCAGTAATTGATGAATTGATTTGGATTTTGATTGAAGGATGATGATTTTTTTGAATTCTGGTTGAAAGTAGATGAGTTGGACCCAATTGTGGAATGGCAAATTGAGAACCTGTATAATTGAAATTCCCATGGGGAATGTTCAGATGTTAATTGGCAATTACTGGTCTTATGGATCCTTATTGTGTTAAGGATATGAATGATCTATTTTCTGATGATGTTCTGTATATTTCCTCCTATATAAGGGATTTTTATCCCGGGATTCTGTGAGGGTTGACCAAACTTTAAGGAACCCCAGAATCAGTTGGATCTATCGTAAAATGATTACTTGCTAGAAGGAATTATTTTTAAACTTCTTAAGTCTTAGAATCTTGGAGAACGAAGTCGAATAGAAAATTTAATGTGATGAATCGTTTTGGCAAAATCATGAGATGTGCACATCTTGGCAAACAACCAAATCCTCAGGTGGATGAGGATGAGCTTTGACCCTGATGTTCATAAAGCTCTACATAGATCTTAGCCAGGTCCCTTCAAGGGTGAAGGGGAACACTTAGGTGAGACCAGAGAAAAGTGGATCGAAGCTATGAAAGAGTACTAAGGATTATGAAGGAAACATTGTGGTTTATTGCAATTCTAATGAAAAATAGTGAGTCTAAGAAAAGGAAAGTTCTTATTGGGTGTTTAAGTGGTCTGTCTATTTAATTTTTGCATGAGAGCCGGCTAGGGATCTTGGGATCTCTTTTCTGTGGTACCTGGGACAAAACATAACCAAATTTCTATAATGGATCCCATGAATACAGTGGTTGGGCGGTTGGCTAACCCATGGGATTGGATGAGGTTAGGCTGGATCGATGGATTCCTATAATAAAGATCAATTCTGTTCAAAGTTACGATAGTTGAAGTAAGTCACGGGATAATCCTTGTTCTATGAAAAAGAATCAACAGCGGCTATGCCTCTTTTGATGGGGAAAAAGTGTTGGTCTCTATGAACCAAGTGCAAGTTCCTCCTTTGATCCGGCCATGTGACCCGCGGGTTCGGTCGGAATACAAAGGATAGTTAAGGCTCTTGACTATGTTAGAAGATTTTCCTAGAGGAATCGCCTATGCTTTCTGGGCGAGGGAAGTTTTTCCAGGTTCGGTTTTGGAAGAACCGAGGGATTAGTCTCTTGTCTGGACATTCGTGGGCGAGGCCCCAAGTGGAAGCTCTGCCCTGCATGTGAGGTTGCTACTTCCACTCCTAGCTCTCTAGAGTTTGATGTGTAGAGAGGGCAGGGATCCTACATCATTGCAACCATAGCAATAACAGCTCTCATGGCTGTCATTCTTGCAACCAGGCTGAATGTCTCCTCATAGTCTATGCCATAAGTCTGCGCATAGCCCTTGGCAACCAATCTTGCCTTGTACATGCTCACTGAAACATTAGCATTGTGCTTGAATTTATACACCTACTTACATCCAATTGCCTTCTTTTCCTTAGGCAAAGGCACTAACTCCCATGTTGCATTTGTATCCAATGTTGCCATCTCCTCATCCATGGCATCTTTCCATTTCTTATTTCCAATTGCTTGCTCAAAGCAAGTGGTCTCAAGCTCGTATATTGCTTTTACCATGTAAGCATAATGATGGGCTATATATCCATCATATCTCAACCTGTCTCAATAGGGTATCTAACCCTCGTAGACTTGCGTACACCTTAATCACTGCTACTAGGTGTCCTCAAAACAGGCTTGGTTCTCCTTACACCATGAGTAACCATAGACGGAATGCCAAGCTCCTCATCAAGGCTCTACTTAGAGCCACTAGAGTCACCATCCACATATGAGTGACATGCTGACAGATCAGGCACAAAAGGTTGATCTACCTTTTCCTTCCCTTTTCGTGATACATGTGTACCTGCATCATTCCTCAGCCTACCCATGACCATGGGCTAACATTGGATCCACTGCTCAAGGACTCCCTAGGTCCACTCAGCACCTGTTGATTGCTGCACTACATGTGGTGCAACATCAACACTTCTTACATCTGCATCTTCTGTTGCCTTCACTGGTGCATACTAGCTACTCATCTCATTGAAGATAACATCTCTGCTTACTCGCGTCTCACGAGCGGTAGGGTTATAGCATCTATAACCTTTTTGCTCCATAGCATAACCAATGAAGATGCATTTCTCTGCCTTTGGATCCAACTTTGTTCTCACTTCATCACGAACATGTGCATATACAAATCACCCAAACACTTTCATGTGAGACACATCCGGTCTTATGCCTGTAAACTTCTGTTCAGGAGTCATACCATGAACAGCTGCAGCAGTGTTCTATTCATAATGTACACAACAATTGCTACTGCTTCTGCCCAAAAAAAATGTCACATATTCTTTTCAACCCCATCAAGGCACGTGCCACTTATGCAATGTGCTTGTTTTCCTTTCTGCAACACCATTTTGTTGCGGAGTGTACCTGCACGTAAACTACCTCTTGATTCCCTGCTTTCTCAGGAAATCACTGAACTCATTGGAGAAATATTCTCCCCCACAATCTAATCTTAGTCATTTTATTTGCATGCCTTTTCCCTTCCCGACCAAGGCTTTAAATCTCTGAAAGTGAGTAAACACCTCACTTTTCTCCTTCATGAAATAAACCCACACTTTCCTAGTGTGGTCATCATCAATGAATGTAACATAGTACCTGCAACCTGCAAAACTGTTGTAGTCTTGGTCAGTTCCCATACATCTAAATGTGTGACATCCAATGGCCTTGCCAATGACATTCTTTTCATGTGTGACATCCAATGGCCTTGCCAATGACATTCTTTTCATGTGGAAAAGCATGTTTGGCTTGCTTACCAAGTTGGCATGCTTCACATACCTTATGCATACCGTCAACCTTAAACTTTGTCAAACTTGCAAAACAATATTTCGGGCCTGCACATAGACTTCAGACGCTGTGTACATTCACATGACCAATGTGCTTGTGCCATATGTCAATATCTGTAATGACACATGTTCCATGCGCGAACATGGCTGCCTTTATCTCAGGCATGTTCACATCCAAAGTAAACATCCTGCCATTTCTATCACCCTTTGCAACCAAGCGACACTTATTTTTAAAGTCTTCCACAAAACATCCTTGAGGATTAAACCTCACTTATAGACCCTGCTCAACCATCTGTCCAACATAAACCAAGTTCTTTGTAATATTCAAAACATGAAGTACATCAGTCAAGTACTTTATTTTGCCATCCTGCATAGACAATGACACTTTACCCCAACATGCGCAATGGGATACAGAGTATCATCACTTGTTTCTACATAACCTGGTTTTTCCATTTTTTGCATATCTCTAAACCACTCAACATGACTAGTCATGTGGTTAGAGGTGCTAAAATCCACATACCATATATCTTGAGATCCTGACACATCCCTTGTTATGGAACTAAGCATGTGTTGCATCACAAACAGCTGCTCACTTCTGTCATCACCTTCATGTTAATGTTAGCTAGATGATGCATAGTTGCCTTGCTGCAACTTCCCACTTTTAATGTCATTATGCTTTTTGTAGCAGTCCTTTGCCATGTGTCTTGGTTTGCCACAGTATTAGCACTCTATGCTATTTGCATTTTGTTAGCTAGATGATGCATAGTTGCCTTGCTGCTACAACTTCCCACTTTTAATGTCATTATGCTTTTTGTAGCAGTTCTTTGCCATGTGTCTTGGTTTGCCACAGTATTAGCACTCTATGCTATTTGCATTTTGTTAGCTAGATGATGCATAGTTGCCTTGCTGCTGCAACTTCCTAGTGTAATTCTTATTGAAGGTGTGAGGTTTGATCATCTTACCATGTTGTGTAATTCTTATTGAAGGTGTGAGGTTTGATCATCTTACCATGTTGTCACATACATCTTCAAATAAGGACAGATTGCAGAAAAGGTATGACCTACTTCATGACCATGTGAAGGTCACTATGGAGCATTACAGATTACATATAGTAGGAAATGAAAGCTTCTTCAGCATCATGTGGATTTCCTTTTCTATCTTCACATAAAATTAGGAATTGAGGATGTTGTAAAGAGTAGTACTGAGAGTTCCAGTGTCCAGCCTATAGCATTTATAGGGGACATTCAAAATCAAGAAAAAGTCTCTTTGAGGAAGACAAACAATTGAAGCAAAAAAGAAGAAGAATTTTTTAGAAGTCTTTATCTACTTGTATTGAGATACCTCCAAGCTTGGAGACAAAGGGATTGAGGTGCTCTCTGAATGAGCGTGGAGTGTGTTGACCATGGTTCAACACATCTCCACAACTGTAGAAGCATGGATCTTATTTGTAGAGCCAATAGAGACCACTAATCCCTTAAGGATTTAGAATCACGAAAATCAACTTCAACAAATGAAGGTGAAATGATGGAGGTGTTTCTCACCAGAATCAAAGATCTCTGGCGCAACAATCAGAGATTTTTGTTGCAATTAGCATGAGTATGCTCTCCTTGGATCTTTGCTCATCACTATTGTCTAAGGAAACAAGGAAATCACAAAAGAATCATAATATCCACATGTAGCATGGGATTCCTCACATTCTAATGGAGGGAAGCCTGCTCCAGTTCCTATGTAAATGGATTTTGAAGATGAATAACAAGAGAATAATGAGCTATAAAAAGGTAAGCCATTCCCTAAGTGGTACAAGGAACTTTTGGATGAACCAAGATGTGCACCTTAAGATGTGTGCAAATGTAGAAGGTTAGAGGAGCAAAACAAGGCCTGGGAGAATCTTGTGAATTTTTTTCTTATGATAGAGGTACTTAAGATTTAGGAGCCTACCACCTTTCTTAAAGCACAAGGGGATCTGAAGTGATGGAAGACATGCAAGCAGAGTATGATTCCATCCAAAAAAACCACGCTTGGGACCTTGTAGATCATCCTCGAGTGCATAAGGTAATTGGATCTAATGGTGTTTTGGAAAAGTACAAGGCATGGTTGTTCTTGCCAAAGATTTTGCACAAGTTGAAGGTTTTTACTTTCAAGAAACTTTTGCTCCTATATCCAAGTTAACCACAATCCGCACCATTCTTGCATTGGCAGTGCAAGGGGGATAGCATGTTCTCCAAATGGATGTAAAATATTCTTTCCTCAATGGGAACCTTAAGGAGGAGGTATACATGGAATAACCACCTCGGTTCGTGTGGGTTGAAACAAGCCCCACAAGCCCAGAGGATTGATGCTTACTTTATCAATATTGCTCTCTTATGCAACCCCTTTATATGTAAATTTGTATGTCTTTTGTGAGAAAGGGAAGTATATGGTCATTGTTATCCATGTATATGACCTCAACTACATAATAATGACCTCATCTTGATAGGGGATCACCAGAAAAAGATCTCACAAACACAACTAACTTAGTGTAGAGTTTGAGATGATAGATCTTGGGCATATGCATTATTGTTTGGGGATTGAGATCTGGCAAAATCTAGACAACATTTTTATCTCTCAATAAAAATATATAGGTGCGATAATAAAGGCATTTAGCATAACTAAATGCAAGGTAATTGGTACCCAATGGAGGTTGATGTGAAGCTATCTATTGAAGACACCTCACACCTTGTGGATCATACCATATATAGGAAATCGATTGGTAGTCTTAACTTCTTATGTAAAATTAGACCAGACATCAATTTTACTATTGGTGTTCTGAGCATGTTCTCTAACAAGCCCTGAAGAATCATTAGAAAGGAGGTATACGAGTGTTTTACGATATTCATCCTAGGTAGTCAAGAGTACAACATCACCTATGTTGCAAGCAATATACTCAATAGCTTTTGTGATGTAGATCGGGTTGAGGACTCAAACATCAGGCACTCACTAACTAGGTATTGTTTTTCTCTTAGTTTGGGATACATTTCTCGGATTAGTAAAAGAAACAGCCACACAGTTGCACTCTCATGAATAGAAGTTTACAAATCTACATTCTTTGCATCATGTGAGGCATTGTGGCTGAGGAGGATTTTATAGGATATGGGAGGGGTGCAAAAGTAGCCTACAATGCTGCAATGTAATAACTAGAATTGCATGACCATTTCTCAGAATCTTGTATTTTATGCTCGCATATGAACACATTGAGATTCCTTTGTGCATGTGCTCATCATGTTTAGGGAGGTTGAGATGGTACTGCTAGGCTATAGAGAACTATATAATATTCTTTCCTATCTCTCTTGAGAAATTTGAGTTTTAAAGTTTTGTACTGTGAAAGATCCCACTTCTTATGAGTGTTCTCTTATATACACCGCACACTGTATTATCTCAGAAAGATAATTCAACCTTTTTAGATAAATCTTGATCATGCTTCCCCATGGTTCTTTTCACATTTTGTTTTAACCAAATATCATTTCACTTAAGGATTCTAGATGAGACCTTTCCTTCCTAGGTCATCCTTTGAAATGAAAAATTATCACAAAACAAGTCCTCACTTTTCTTCTATTGATATCTTTTTAATAGCTTTTCATATACTCATATGAAGTTGGGCTCTTTCTTCACTCTTGACATCCTATAGATTTGATTATCGAGCTCTTTAACACTCTTATATAGACCATTTAACCACCTCCATTGCTGTTAATCAAGAATATGGTCCATTTTGACTACTCTTATTATTATTTCCAAGTCATTACCATGATTTCATAACTGCACCTTATAAAATTGCTTTGGCTAATCCTCTTAATCTCATGTAAGGGCCCCTATAAATAATGATAATATTTATCATTACTTGGGAACCTAATATCGCTTAGCATTTTTATCATTACTACACCATAATCCCTCATTCCTTTATTAAACTTGAAAAGCACTAATTACACCAAAAAAATGCATAGGTATGGTTCTACTTCTCTTGTTTTCATGCCACAATATTCTCTAACCTAAAAATGAGCTACAAACTATGGAAGCTTTAACACACATTCCTAGTAGCCATGCATTTAAGTCATTAAGTAAATTCAAGTGAGTCAAACTCTCTATTTTGGGTCATCAAATTCTCTTTTTTCCTTGTTTAGGGATACCATACCAACAAGTCCTACCAATATTACCAATAACTAGCCCATCATTTAGGGATGTCACACCAATAAGTCTTATCAATAACCAGCCCCAAGTTAAATCCTAAATATGCCCTATAATAGCTACTAGATGATGGGTCAATAATGGCTCCTTGGTGGGTTCACCTAAAAATATGTAAGTCTTCTATGTGGGTTCAAAAGTAGGCATTTTTAATTCAAGATTTTGGGAAAAATTACAAAAAACTATATAAGGGGGTTTTAAATAGGACTTTTTAAAAAAACTCGTAAGTTTGTAAAGAATAACTAATCCCATTCGGAAGTCATACTCTTTTATGTGCATACTAAGTACTAAGTTTATATGACATTTTCTAGGGATTTAAACCTAAGTTTCACCCAATCATTGGGAGACTTTAACTAACCCAAGGTAAAGATAAAATTTAGTTATAATAGCTGAAACATGCACCTTTCATCACAAAAAAGTTGTTCTCTAATTTGTCTAATCAATTGAAACTACGAGCCTCTAGATTCACATGTAGCACTAGAAGACCATTAGGGGATTTTTTTTCAATTTTTACCATCTATAATTTATTTAATCTAACCCAAAACTAAAAATAAAATATGGTTTTTCAAGTTTAATTATACTTTATCTCCAAAAAGAAGCATGAAAAACTTGATTTCATTTGTAAGATATAATCTCTTGAAAATCACATGTAAAAGAGACATTTTGGAAAATATCACGAAGAAAAAAACACAAATTCAAGAGAAATTAATTATTTACACACTTGCTTACACATTTGGTTGGGGAGGTATCTTACACTCGCACTTGTCTGAACATCCATAAAAGGATTAAGATAGTGACTTGGCTTCATAATATTAGCCTTTTACATGTACTCCATAAAATAATGAAAAGCATACTCTTGGACTCAAAAATTACAAATATCTTATGGCGGCACAAATTATAGAAGGTGGGCACTCTAAAATGTCACATGCCCTCACTAATGGCCACAAAATTACACCATCAATAGAGGAAAAGTCAACATATAAGTTAAAGTATATTGATCATGGCTTTAATTTAATTATGATCTCACACTCAAGATAAGTATAAGGAGAAACATGGGTGTAATTATGTAGATGATTGATTAGCAATATTTCTTAGACATATATTAGTGTATTATTATTCATCTTCTTAGATATCATGATTTAGGGTACTATTTTCCATTACATAATAGTGAGATCAATTAAATAAGAAAAAATTTAACATTTCGCTAACGAGTTAGTAGATGGAACTTTTTAGCTTTTAAAATAATTAAAATATCACAAATGGGAAACATTTCTCTCTTTAAAAGTAATCATTAAAATATTAGTCTCCCACCACCTCAACATTAATCCTTCATATTGGGTGGAGATCTCCATCACGAACATCTCAAACTTCATGAAAACATTAAATGACCCTCAAAAAATTGGCATCATTCTTGAAAAGGGCTTGATTTTAGGTTCAGGCACCAAACAATGCTAAACACTTACATACGAGAATGCATGGCATGAGTGATCATTGTTTACTACATTTTTCGACACTTCTTGACAAAAACATTATAACAAAAGTATTCATAAATTTTAGTTAAGCTCTCTAAAAGGTACCAATGTGTGCTCAGGGGTTTTGCCTAAAAATATGTAAGTATACCACATGAGTTCAAATGAAGGAGTTTTTTAATTCAAAAATTTAAGGTAAATTTATAGAAATACATTTATAAAAGGGGTCTTTTTAATCAATTTTGAAAAAAGAAACCATAAGTCCATAAAGAGAAAGGGGGCATTTTATTTATGAGAAATTCACAGCAGGTAAGGGGTTTTTTAAATACCCCTTGAACACACATGATACACAAGGTTTCTTAGTAGTGCACCCCCTGAGAATGTGTGACACTTTAGATGATGTTTTATGGATTTTCACTGAAGCCTTTCTTCTCAAGCATGATTTACTTTTACATGAAAATGAAAATGCATGATGTAACGAATACTTCATATCATTGTACATTGTTGATGTAACAACTGATTAATCTCTTATTTCTACAAATTAAAAGCTTAAAAAGTCCATTTTCATACACATCACATAAGTTGAGGTTGGGGTATGATGATGATTACATGCTACTAAAGTACTAAAATATGATTTACAGGGAGAGGAATTCTAGACCAAAAATTAAGGGCACACATGCATCACATGATCTTGGGTGTTCCATGTACAACCTTTGAAAATAGGACAAGATGTCTTTTAAGGTAAAATTATTACTCTAAAAGAAGGGGTTTATTGGTTTAAGTGTACGCATGAGAGAGAGAGAGAGAGAGAGAGAGAGAGAGAGAGAGAGAGCACATGCATGTGTGCATGCATACATGTGTGTGTGTACATCAAAAAGGGGATTTACTAGTCAAATACATCAAAAAGGTGGACTTACTAGTCAAATACATCAAAAAGGTGGACTTACTAGTCAAATACATAAAAAAGGGGATTTACATGTTCAATTAAATATCAAAATAGGGGTTTAAGATGTTTAGTTTTTTTTTTGTGTGTGTGTGTGTGTGTGTGTGTGTGTGTGTGTGTGAATTCATATTAGGCATGTGTTTATGCATGTGCATGTGTAGATGTTGTCATGAAAATGTATAATTGAGCATTATGGTTGGAAATGTTTGAAACTATCCTTAATGTACATGTACAAATCCTCTCCTAGTTTTCTGTTTGGTTGATTAGCCTAAGAAACATTATTTTTCATTGGATAGGTTGATATGAGTTGACTCTAGATTGTGTATAAGAGAACATTTTCAACAAGAAAAGTAGTAATTGTAACCAAAATCAACTAGCATATCCACTACTAAAAAGTGGATGCCACAAGCACATGGTTGAATTTCAAAGTTCATCTCATGGTAACACATTATGCACTTTTGATTTAGACATGTTTAATCCTAAAAAAACATGTCATGATTATGTTGGGCAACTCGTATGGTCCATGGAAAATATTCTTATGAATTGCTGCTGTAAGTGGATTTCACACAAGGACAACCAGCATTATAAAGTATAAAATCAAATGTAAGCAAACTTAAAGTGACATTTTCATGTTCATTTTCTATGCAAGTTGAGATCAAGTTCTAGTGCAAGCATGAAATCTCAATTTGTACCCATTTGACATAGTGCAAATTCAAGTATTAGTCTCAAGGTATTCATTTTAAGAATATGTGAAATAGCATGAGTTCAACAAAAGGAAGTTTTTATTTCTTTTTTTGAGATAAATTTATAGAAAGAAGAGTATTACTTAAAGGATTTTGGAAAAATATTGTAAGTTTATAAAGAAAAAGGGTTCATTTAATTTTTACCAAATTCATAGATAAGGGATTGAACGCACACGATGTATATTATTTTTATATAGAGACCTCCCCAAGATATTAGTACTAACCATCTTTGTTGAGTGGATGCCAAAAATTTACAAAAGAAGGTCTCTCTCTCTCTCTCTCTCTCTCTCTCTCTCTCTCTCTCTCTCTCTCTCTCTCTCTCTCTCTCTCACTGTGACTCTCAATCTCACTCACCTTCTCTCTGTCTCTCTCTATCTTTGACTCTCTCACACACACTCTCACTCTCACTGTGACATTCTCACTCTCTCTTTCTCTCTGCCTCTCTCTTAACCACACACATAGTGCTCATAAAAATTCTATTAAGAAGACCATATTAGGCAGTTTGGGAAAATCCCCATACTTAAGAAATTCCAAATGGTGAAACTTTTGAATTATCTTGAGCACACCAACTCCAAATTTTTCAGAGATTATATATTTTGGGTCTACATAGATATGTGACATGAGGGGGGGTTTTGAAAAAATATTGATAAGGCTCACCGTGCTCCCAATTTATGAATCTTTGGAAAGTGGGAATCAAGAATTTCCCAAACTCCCTAATATTATCTTTAAGTGTATTTGGTAGATACCTATTCTAGTCTCATGGAATATCAATAATCACTACAAATAAGCATTTTAGGCAATCTTCTTCTTAATGTGTTGGTTTCTCGATGAGGATCATCATAATACACTAGGATATAATGTGGACGAGCCAAATTGGACAAAACATATAATTTATAGAAACCACATATGTAATGGATATAGGATACAAAAGAGATTGAAAAAAAGATACAATTTAGAGAGAGAGAGAGAGAGGTGTTAAAAGTACATTCATCAAATATGGCATATTTGTTTTGTAACATGTAGAGGTAGAGAGTGCAAGAGAAAGAGAGATAATACACACACACACACATATGAATACATACACACACACACACATCTCTGTGTGTGCATGTATATATATGTGTGTGTATAGGTGTGTAGGTGTGATCATGTGATTGTGCATGTGCATGTGTACATGTCATCATGGAAATGTACAATTGTGCATTATGGTTTGAAAAGTTTGAAA